>NC_069506.1:218368948-218646448 GCF_027579735.1 Bombina bombina
CAATGAGAACACCTGTGTACTGCAATTAAAGGGACAGAATAGTACTGTCTATAGAAACGGATTTATGCTTGGTCAAAATGAGAACCTTTTTAATGGGCTCAGCATAAGATAAAATTGGATTCTTAGTAATCAATGTATATGAATCTTGTATCGTTGTGAATTACTTAAAAGAATACAATATAAACGTATAATGACCGTGCTAGCGTGTTGTTGATTATATCAGTACACAGTTGATAAGGTGTTAAAATAAAATGTTAAAAATGAAATAACATAATATAACATTGCTCCGTAGGTAGACAAAAAAGAATATCAATAAAAATAAGTTGAAAAGAAAAACATTGAATAAAATATCTGAACTAATTGTTATAACAATGTACTGCAGACTCTCAGAGGAAATAAGAGTTAATTTCTAGTATCAAACTTTCAAAGAGTGAGATAAGTAAAATCTCATACGTATTTTCAATAACATTAGTAAGATACACGTAAACTATATTAGTACCAGGGATATAGTTATATGCATGTAGCAGATAACCAAATGGAAAATACTTAAACAAAAACAGCTTTTGATACATTTAACAGTTGTTATTTTGTCAATTCCTCCATTAGTTACGATGTTAAGTTACATAGAGCATTAGACCACAAAAGACAAGGAATGTGACTTCAAAAGAAAAATGAGATGTTAAGTTTTAGATTTTAGATGAAGTAAAGTGAGAGACCAATAATGGTGGTGATAAAATAAATCTACATTCTAATTCTAGTGATGCGATACTAATACTTTAAATGTGGAATACAAAATGAGATAAACCTCTTATTGAGGTTGTATAAAATGTGATACTAAACAAAATGTGATGGTGAAGATTCGTGCTTGTTAATTTATACTTGTTGTTTTTGATTTTCACTCTTTCGAAGCATGAAATAGATTAAAAATTCTTTTCACAATTTTCAAATGCTGTGTTACTGTTCTTTATTTATATGCCTCATATAATACCTATATAGGTGACATTATAACGTATTGAATAGGGGTGGGCAAAAATCTAAATAAAAATGATGGAGCAGTGATTAACAAACACTTTGAAGAAATGTGTATGTAAAAAATGGTGGAAGTTATGCTTTGAAAAGAACCAATTACTGTAAATGGTGAAAATAAAAAAACTGACTAACGCTAAAGAAAAAGCTAAATGTATGTGACAGGTGCACAAAATCTTCGTTTCTTGCTCATGAAAATAATGCTCGATAGTAATAATGAACTAGTTTAAGCTAATGGAGACTATTGTTACTTTTAAAAGCTGTAAACAAACATAGGAGAAAAGGATTAAGAACTGTCAATGGTATTTCTTTGGTAAACAGTTTGAGATGTTAATACACATTAAAGAAAACCATTAATCTACAAAATATCTGAGATCAGTAATTTTGTTAATGCCATTTGGTGCTCCAGTTAATAGATTAAAAATCCAAAAGGCTTCTTTTCTGTTTAATGTGGCTGACCTATCTCCCCCTCTAATGTCATGAGGGGCGTGGTCAATGCCTTGAAAACTGAACATTCTCTTTAAATTGGTATCGTTGACAGTAATGCCTAGAGATATAAAGTGGCTGGCAAAGTGTTTGGCTACTGGAGTGGAGGGCGGATCATGTTTGATAGAGAGTAAGTGCTCCCTGATCCTGTCCTTCAGAAACCTCGTCGTCCTACCTACATATTGCTTGTGACAGATATTGCAACTAATTAAATAAACCACAAACTTAGAATTGCAGTTCAGTACTACCCTCAGTTTGTTACAAGTGATTACTTCCACTGACTACATGCTACACTGATTACGGTCTTGTTCAGAGCACCTGTTACTAGCTACATGATATCTACTCATTGTATCAGCTATTGTACATTATTTGCTTGGAATCAGTGGTTTACTTACAAAGTGCAGCATCTGCATCTGTTTGTGTTTTTGGCTTTTATTGGAGGCAGGTCAGCTTCCACCTTAATGGATAACTCGTCATTCTACTAGATCAGTTGCAATTTTTTGGCCTTTCAAGAATGTGGCTCACCACCATGAAAGAAATTAATTTATCAGGTAAGCATATTTTTTTTTTTTTCAATAGTCTAACTCTACCTACGATTTGCTCTTATTGTAGGAGCCAATCTGAGCTTTAGTCCACAGACATAATGTTAGTTTAAAATGTATTGTTTTGCAGTTGTTCTATGATAAAGCCAGTTAGGGACAGAGTTAGCCTTGAGAAGTCCACATGGCATATTTCAAGTTCTGAGAATTAAAAAGAGAGCTAAATTACATGAGGAGGCACAATACATAATGAAAATATATTGCAGAGTTGTTTGTGCATAAGTAAACATTTTATATAAACATGTCAAGGTGCTTGCTGTCCCTTTTTAATATCCCTTGAAGTTGATGCATAAATTATCTCTAGGGATATGCATCCAAAACATTCATCCTTTTTCTTTTTTTCTTCAAAGAACAGTAATATCTATTAAAAAATACTTTTAAAATGAATATTAAACATAATAAAATATTTGTCTAATGTCCCTTTTTTATAGATGTTTTATAACTATAAATTCACATTATCAGGCCTAGTGCTTAGTGTTCCTTTGAAAGTATGGACTTTTAACCATTCATTGCTTGCACACTGCTCATAGTTACTATGATTCTAAAAATATACCCTTTTCATTACAGAAGATATTTCAGGTCTAGTAGGTGTTTTGAGTGGCATATTGATTCACAGGGAGGAGGCTATTTACTGGAGTCAGGAAGGAATTTGTTTATTTTCCTCTGAGAAACGGAATTGCCAAATGCTGGCTGGTAGCTTTTTATATTATGCCTCTTCCTGTGGGTCAATAGAAATATCTCACCCAGTAGTACATGAACAAAGTCTAAAACCTTAATCTCATGCATACTACAATTGCACATTTTAGCTTCTTCATTTATATTTCATTGTACTTAATCCCTCCCTGAGAGCCGGGGGTCTATATTGAAAATAATTTTGTATTGAATTAGGCAATATACACTAACATGTATGTTTGATAGACAGTGACCTTACATGTGTGTTACACCCGGCCTGGGGACATGTAAGAAAAGATGTGGTCATGTCCACCCCCTATACTGCACATTCCTTCCAGGAGTTAAACGGCTGCCTTCCTTGCCCTTATAAGAAAAGCGTCTTTGTGTGGGATGATGTGACCTCAGATGGGAGCTATTCTGTATACTAAGGATGAAGGGAGCTGTGAGCTGGCAGGCAGCTCCACACCACATACTTACATGTTGCTAGTAACTTCACGTGGTGATGAAACACAGGCTGAGAGCTGTCCTGTCTGGAAAACAGTCTGCCCTCGTTTTATAACTCCATTTTAATATATGTTATAGATATATAGAGAGATAGATCTGATATATCTATATCCTACAGCCATACAATGTATGCCTTCAACCAAACACTGAGATACAAACAAGGGTGACACAGACCCTTTGTATTTTCCCTTGACACATACAAAACACAAAAATGGGCTGCACTCTCAAACAGGACTGGGTACACATCCCATGGCCCTGCAAAACTCACAGCCCTGGGTGCTCACCCGCATTCACAGACAACTGCATGAGTCACTGAAAACTATACAGCTAACCCCCAGACAAGCCTGAGTGCAAAGCCCATAGGAAAAATTACAAAACAAAATAATAATGCACTCTTTTGCAGGCACACCGCTTGATTAAAAGCAAAATGGAAGAGTTAGTTACAGCATTTGGTCTCACCCTTGTTTGTATCTCAGTGTGTTTTGATGAAGGCATGCATTGTTTGGCTGTAGGTTAGGGACCTGGGAGGAAGAGACCTTAATGTGGTCCTGGGCCTCTCACCATTTGCCCAATTGGTTATATAGTTAATATATAATAGAGAGGGAGATAGACATGTATGTGTAATAGACAGTGACCTTACAGGTCTGTTACACCCAGCCTGGGGACATGTAAGAAAAGATGTGGTCCCGTCCACTCGCTATAATTCCTGGAACTATATATATAGTTTCTGACAAATTTTAAATTTACTTCCATTTTCCTTGCTCCTGTATCATGTGGAAGCCATCAATTGATCAATCACAAATGCTTATAAGTATATACTAAGCACGTGTTCAGTAGGAGGTGGCGCCTCAGAGTATGCAGATAAAGACTGTGTGCACATTTTGATAATGAAAGTAAATATCTGAGTCATGAAAGAGATATAAAACTAAAATTGAATCCACAGTTTAACCCACAGTAATTCATTTAATGTAGATCAGGGCTTGACAAACCCGGGAGACTAAGGCCACTGGCTTCTAGAATTGTATCCTTGACTACTAACTTTTTTATTTTTCTTCTATATCTATATACAATTACCATTGTCTTGGTCCTAAAATTTTGTCTGGCTCCTAAATATTCTTGCTGGGGCCAAAAGTTTAAGCAGATTTATCGACCCTTGATTTAGATAAAACATAGCATACATTAATTCCTGAATTTACTTGTTTTTTATGTAAAATACATATACATATACAACTTCAAAGTTCCTGACCTGGCTACATACGATATAGTGATTGTTTAGAGCAGTGCATAAACTCATATACAGCTACACTATAATAAGTCCTAATCTCTAGGGTATCATTCCTAATGCTGGACTCTTGTGTAATTAACTGCAAATTTTATTTTACAATACATTGACTATATATAAATTCAATGACAATATATATTTTATAGTAAGAATTGGAGAAAAAATTAGTGCAATTGATGTGTTGAGGTGTATTTTTTGTACTTGCTACCATGGCCCCATCAACGGTTGACTCAAGATTGTGGTATTTGATGACGTAATCATTGTCATATTACTCGTGTTCGATTGGTAGCCCTTTAGATTAGATTAGTGTTAGCAGCAAAAAAGTTACATAAATATTAGGTTGGCAATTTTTTTTTATACATATAGAATTGTATATATTTGCAAAATTGTGCTGTATTTTGGATAAAATCATTTTTTTAACAAAATTTTATTTCAAACTTCTGGCTCTCTTTGAGAAACACTATAGAGACCAGGTAAACATACTCCATATTCACCAGCATTTTTTATCACTAGAAGAATGGGTTGAGATTTAAAAAATGCTTTTCATTTATCTTTTATATGTTTTACAATTCTGTGCAGATAGAATTGCATAGTTCATAATAATACAGTGCAATAGCACTCACTTAGAATTTCAAATAAGCAATAGATTTTTTTTTCCTGACAAATTTAGATCCCCACCAATCACAGACTAGTATATGTATGCACATGCTCAGAGCTGGTGTCTCTAAATGTGTGCATATATAAAGACTGCACTATTACTATTTCATAATAGAAGTACATTGGAAAGTCTACTCTATCTGAATCACTGAAAGTCATTAGTATATTGGGGCTCAAAAAAAACCACATGCACCAAAACATTTTCTCAGCTTTATGTTGCTGCATAATAACCAGTATGCTGGTGCTGTACAATGCATGCTAACATGATTTAAAGGGAGATAGATAATCCCTTTATTACCCATTTCCCAGTTTTGCATAAACACAGTTATATTAATATACTTGTTACTTCTCTGATTACCTTCGATCTAAGCATCTTCTGACAGCCCCTTGATCACATGACTGTGACTGTTTATTATCTATTGTCTTAAATGTAGCATTGGTTTGTGCTAAATCTTAAATAACCCCCTGTGCCTGAACACAGTGTTATCTATATGGCCCACGTGTACTTTCTGTCTCTTTGTGTTGAAAAGAGATTTAAAAAGCATGTGATAAGAGGCAGTCTTCAGAGGCTTAGAAATTAGCATATGAGCCTACCTATGTTTAGTTTAAACTAAGAATACCAGGAGAAAAGGGCAAATTTGATGATAAAAGTAAATTGGAAAGTTGATTTAAATTAAAAAGTCCTATCTGAATAATGAAAGTTTAATTTATACTAGACTGTCCCTTTTAATTTCTTCTAATGAGATTTTTGCTTAGTCAAAATTAAACTTTCAGAACATGCAATTTTAAACTATTTTCCAATTTACATCCATTAACAAAATGTGCAAAGTCTTTCTCTTGTAAGATGTATCGATTCCACGAATTCATCCTTGTGGGATATTCTCCTTCCCTACAGGAAGTGGCAAAGAGAGCACCCACAGCAGAGCTGTCTATATAGCTTCTCCCTTAGCTCCACCCCCCAGTCATTCACTTTGCCTACTAAGACCCTATTCGGGCCTGAACTGAAAGATTATTTCAGACATCACTGGAGGGAAAGGTCATGCCCTCCCTCAGGATAGATCTAATAAGATGAGGACCAAACATAATAATTTTCGTTACTTTCGGAACTTTAAGAGTGGTCCTGCTTCAGCTTCCTCTGCTGCAAAGCAAGAGGGGAATTTTGCCCAATCCAAGTCAGTCTGGAGACCTAACCAGGCTTGGAACAAGGGTAAACAGGCCAAGAAGCCTGCAGCTGCCTCTAAGACAGCATGAAGGGGTAGCCCCCGATCCGGGACTAGATCTAGTAGGGGGCAGACTCTCTCTCTTCGCTCAGGCTTGGGCAAGAGATGTTCACGATCCCTGGGCTTTAGAAATTGTGTCCCAGGGATATCTTCTGGAATTCAAAAACTCCCTTCTAAGGGGGAGATTTCACATTTCTTGATTATCTGTAAACCAGACAAAGAGAGAGGCGTTCTTACACTGTGTAGAAGACCTTCATACCATGGGGGTGATCCGCCCAGTCCCAACAGAGGAACGGGGGCTAGGGTTTTACTCAAACCTGTTTGTGGTTCCCAAAAAAGAGGGAACTTTCAGACCAATCTTGGATCTCAAAATTCTAAACAAGTTCCTCAAAGTTCCATCATTCAAGATGGAGACTATTTGGACTCTCCTACCTCTGATCCAGGAGGGTCAATATATGACTACCGTGGACCTAAAGGATGCATTTCTACACATACCTATTCACAGAGATCATCATCAATTTATCAGATTCGCCTTTCTAAACAGGCATTACCAGTTTGTGGCCCTTCCCTTCGGGTTTTCCACGGCTCCCAGAATTTTCACAAAGGTGCTAGGGTCCCTTCTGGCGGTTCTACGACCACGGGGCATAGCAGTGGCGCCTTATCTAGACGACATCTTAATTCAGGCTTCGATTTTCCAGCTAGCCAAGTCTCACACGGACATCGTGTTGGCTTTTCTGAGATCTCACGGGTGGAAGGTGAACATAAAAAAGAGTTCTCTCTTCCCTCTTACAAGAGTTTCCTTCCTAGGGACTCTGATAGACTCGGTAGAAATGAAAATATTTCCGACGGAGGTCAGAAAATCAAAACTCTTAACCACTTGCGGAGCTCTTCATTCCATTCCTTGGCCATCAGTGGCTCAGTGTATGGAGGTAATCAGTCTCATGGTAGCGGCAATGGACATAGTTCCTTTTGCCCGCCTACACCTCAGACCACTGAAACTATGCATGCTCAAACAGTGGAAATGGGATTATGCAGATTTATCTCCTCAACTGCATCTGGACCAGGAGACCAGAGATTTTCTTCTCTGGTGGTTGTCTCAGGACCACCTGTCTCAGGGAATATATTTCCGCAGGCCAGAGTGGCTCATTGTAACAACAGATGCCAGCCTGCTAGGCTGGAGTGCAGTCTGAAACTCCCTGAAAGCACAGGGCTTATGGTCTCGGGAGGAATCTCTTCTTCTGATAAACATTCTAGAACTGAGAGCGATATTCAATGCGCTTCAGGCGTGGCCTCAGCTTGCTGCGGCCAAATTAATCAGGTTTCAGTCGGACAACATCAGGACTGTAGCTTATATCAATCATCAAGGAGGAACAAGGAGTTCTCTAGCGATGATGGAGGTAACCAAAATAATCCAATGGGCAGAGGATCACTCTTGCCATCTCTCAGCAATCCACATCCCAGGAGTGGAAAATTGGGAGGCAGATTTCCTAAGTCGTCAGACTTTTCATCTGGGGGAGTGGGAACTCCATCCGGAGGTATTTGCCCAGCTGATTCAGCTATGGGGCACACCAGAATTGGATCTGATGGCGTCCCGTCAGAATGCCAAACTTCCTTGTTACGGGTCCAGGTCCCAGGATCCCAAGGCGGTACTGATAGATGCTCTAGCAGTGCCTTGGTCCTTCAATCTGGCCTATGTATTTCCACTGTTTCCTCTCCTCCCACGTCTGGTTGCCAGAATCAAGCAGGAGAGAGCCAGCCACGCAGGACTTGGTATGCAGACCTAGTGGACATGTCCTCGGTTCCAACGTGGACTCTGCCAATGAGGCCAGACCTTCTAATCCAAGGTCCGTTCACGCATCCAAACCTAATTTCTCTGCGTCTGACTGCTTGGAGATTGAACGCCTGATTCTATCAAAGCGTGGTTTCTCTGAGTCGGTCATTGATACCCTGATTCAGGCTAGAAAGCCTGTCACCAGGAAGATCTATCATAAGATTTGGCGCAAATATCTTTATTGGTGTGAATCCAAAGGTTACTTGTGGAGTAAGATTAGGATTCCTAGAATATTGTCTTTTCTCCAAGAAGGTGTGGAGAAGGGATTATCAGCTAGTTCCTTAAAGGGACAAATATCTGCTTTGTCTATTCTACTACACAAACGTCTGGCAGATGTCCCAGACGTTCAAGCATTTAGTCAGGCTTTGGTCAGAATCAAGCCTGTATTTAAACCTGTTGCTCCGCCATGGAGCCTAAACTTAGTTCTTCAAGTTCTTCAAGGGGTTCCGTTTGAACCTATGCATTCCATAGATATTAAGCTTCTATCTTGGAAAGTTTTGTTTTTAGTAGCTATCTGCTTTACAATGTGATTCCCCTTACCTTGTTTTCCATGCAGATAAGGTGGTTTTGCGTGCCAAACCTGGGTTTCGTCCTAAGGTTGTTTCTAATAAGAATATCAATCAAGAGATTGTTGTTCCTTCTCTGTGTCCTAATCCTTCATCAAAAAAGGAACGTCTGTTACACAATCTTGATGTGGTTCGAGCTTTAAAGTTCTACTTGCAAGCAACTAAAGATTTCCGTTAAACATCTTCATTGTTTGTTGTTTATTCTGGTAAAGGAGAGGTCAAAGGGCTACAGCTACCTCTCTTTCCTTTTGGCTTAAAAGCATCATCCGTTTGGCCTATGAGACTGCTGGACAGCAGCCTCCTGAAAGAATTGCTGCTCATTCTGCTAGAGCTGTGGCTTCCACGTGGGCTTTTAAAAATGAGGCTTCTGTTGAACAGATTTGTAAGTCGGCGACTTGGTCTTCTCTTCATACTTTTTCCAAATTTTACAAATTCGATACTTTTGCTTCTTCGGAGGCTATTGTTGGGAGAAAGGTTCTATAAGCAGTGGTGCCTTCCGTTTAAGGTCCCTGTCTTGTCCCTCCCATCATCCGTGTCCTAAAGCTTTGGTATTGGTATCCCACAAGTAAGGATGAATCCGTGGACTCGATACATCTTACAAGAGAAAACATAATTTATGCTTACCTGATAAATTTATTTCTCTTGTGATGTATCGAGTCCACGGCCCGCCCTGTTTTTTAAGACAGGCATATATATTTTTATTTTAAAACTTTCAGTCACCACTGCACCCTATAGTTTCTCCTTTTTCTTCCTAGCCTTCGGTCGAATAACTGGGGGGGTGGAGCTAAGCGAGGCGCTATATAGACAGCTTTGCTGTGGGTGCTCTCTTTGCCACTTCCTGTAGGGAAGGAGAATATCCGTGGACTCGATACATCACAAGATAAATAAATTTATCAGGTAAGCATAAATTGTTTTTTATATTTACACTTTTTGAGTCACCATCTCCTACTGAGCATGTTCACAATTTCACAGTATATACGTATACGTGTGTATTTGTGATTGGCTGATGGCTGTCACATGATACATGAGTAGAAATATGCATAACTTTGAAATATGTCAAAAAAATCTACTGCTTATTTTAAGTTAATTGCATTGTCTTTTTATCATGCATTTGTTGATTATGCAAATCTACTATTTACTGGTCATTTTTAAGAAGAGTATGGTTAGTGTGCTACAGTTTACTTGACCATGCTACATTCTGCTCTGTGATTGCTTAGGTCTGTGAGGGAGCTAGCTCATTGAATTAAAAGGGAATGTTGCTGAAGTGCCAAGGGATGCAGGCTGTACTTGTAGATATAGTATACATTTAAATGGACAATGTACTGTAAAATTGATTCCCCCTTAATGTGTTTCCAATAACTTGTTATACCAGCTGCAGATTTTAAAATGCATAAGAAATTGTTCTTTTATTTATTTTTTGTTTATGAAATTGCTGTGTTTGTTCATTGAAACTTCAACCTGATAAAATGAACTGAGCTTGTAGGCAGAGCAAGACCATCTTATCGGTCTAATTATTTACACAGTCATCCTATCTTATTTCTTACTCTTTACTCAAAGACCAATACTTAGAGAGCAATGCAAAATTAACATTTTAGTACCTCTCTGGCAAAGCCTCCACTGGGAGCATGATTTTATCTAAACGTTCTTGTTTACATAGTTTTTCTATAACGAAACCCCCCACATTTTCCTTCATGATTCAGATAGAGCATACTATTTTAAACCACTTTCCAATGTACTTCTATTATCCAAGTTGCTTAGTTTATATTGGTATCCTTTGTTTAAATAGCATACCTAAGTAGGCTCATGAGATAGCTAGCTGGTGATTGGTGGATGCACATATGCCACTTGACAATGGCTTAGCAAGCTACCAATAGTGAATTGCTGCTCCTTTAACAACAAAATGAAGCAAAACTGATAGAGGTAAATTGGAAAGTTGTTTAAATATATACTCTCTATCTGAATCATGACAGAAATAATTAGGTAAACAGTTTAATATACTCCAGCAGGTAAAATGGGTCATGGGGAACACATTAGGGGAGACTAAATTACAATACACTGGGGGTATCAGGTTTTTATTTGCTTAATGGAACAATAAACTCTCTAAGAAAATAAATATAAAAAATATATATATTCCAATATATTTATGGCATGAAAAGTCAAAACTCTGTTTTGATTTTGATGCTGACTGGAATTGAGTGTCTAACATGATAAATAAATATAAATGCAGCACAGATAAAGTAAAGTTTATAAAAGGCAATAATAACTATGGGAGCTGGTTATATAATCCCTATTAACTTTTTGATAACTTTTCTTTTTCATGGTGATCCAGCCAAAGACTCTTGCCCTAAAGTTACACCTCTAATGCACATGAAGGTTGTTCTCTTTTCCTACCAATGTGACTTTGTTAGAGTTTATTATTTTCCTCTTGTATAAGTTATTGCTATTGTTTGACTCTGGTATTAGATCATAGATTTAGGTTTAAAATGTCATTTCTTTTTAGGGTTTGCCTTTCCTGACTGGGCCTATAAGCCGGAGTCCAGTCCGGGATCCCGACAGATACAGTTGTGGCATTTCATTTTGGAGCTGTTGCGGAAAGAGGAATATCATGATGTCATCGCCTGGCAGGGAGACTATGGAGAGTTTGTTATTAAAGACCCTGATGAAGTAGCACGGCTGTGGGGGGTCCGCAAGTGCAAACCTCAGATGAATTATGACAAACTGAGCCGTGCACTTAGGTGAGTTTATGGTATTTGAACAGTAGTCCATTTGAATTTTAAGAAAACAATAAATACAATTCTGTATTTACAGTATTATATTTCAATACTCATGAGAGTGATCAAAGTAGTATTAGGGGCTATAAATTGTTCATTAAAGTAATGGTAAACTCATAGTGCATATGTGTGATTAAGTGTTTTAAGATCATTTAACAGTCATCTTGTTAGTACAGTATATACATGGTTTTCCGAATCTGTGGCAGTTCAGTAATACAGAACTCTCAAGTGTGTCCAGATCTCACTGGACTATAATGGGTTTGGAGGTCTCTTGGTTTTCCTGCCTGTGGCTTCTCTGGCCATGGAAAATGTCCCAGTTTTTAAGAACTGCCCCTACAGTGACCGACTACCTCAACTTAAGGCCTCACCTCCTTGTCCTGGAAATCATCCAGATAGCGACATGCTTATGTAAGCTTTTTATCTGAGATAATCACTGTGTAAAATGTTGCAGACTCGGGTAAATTTCATTATTGTTATCAGTTAATTGTAGAGCGCCAACAGATTCTGCAGCGCTATAAACAGGCGATATACAAGGTTGCATTTATAGGGATCAAATGGGTAGAGGGCCCTGCCGATAGTCGCACCGTTGTAGTCAGGTCTTATGAAGTTGATCTGCAAACATTTGGGCTCTTAGGCTTACAGGCTAATGGGGTTTGTGGCGGATAGCAATGGAGGAGAGGAACTGGTATTAGCAAAGGTTAGTATAGGTTGTATGTGTCCCTGAACAGTAGAGTCTTTAGGACGCGCTAGAAGCTTTCAAATCTAGGGGAAGAGTCATGTGGAGCGAGGCAGAGAGTTCCACAAGATGGGAGCCAATCTGGAAAAGTCCTGTAAACGGGAATGTGAGGAGGTAACAAGAGAGAAGGAGAGTAGGAGGTCGTGAGCAGAGCAAAGGGGGGCGGGAGGGAGAGTATCTGGAGGCAAGGCCTGAGATATAGGGGGGGGGGGCAGTGTTGTTGAGGGCCTTGTATGTCAGAGTCAGAGTTTTGTGTTTAATCCTAAAGGCAAAAGGAAGCCAGTGAAAGGATTGGCAGAGAGGTGCAGCAGACGAAGAGTGCCGTGTAAAGAAGATGAGCCTGGCAGAAGCATTCATTATGAATTGTAAAGGAGATAGGCGGCAGCTAGGGAGACCAGAGAGGACAGAGTTGCAGTAGTCGAGGAGGGAAAGGATCAGCGAGTGGATTAAAATCTTTGTTGTAAGGAAAATGTCTAATTTTAGAGATGGTTTTTAAGCAGGAAGCGGCAGGATTTAGCCCAGGCCTGAATGTGAGGAATGAAAGAAAGATCTGAGTCAAATGTGACCCCAAGACATCAGGCATGCGGGGTAGAGGTTATGATGGAGTTGTCAACAGTTATAGAGGGGGATTGGAGACTTTAGAAGAAGGGCGGTAAATAAGGAGCTCAGTTTTAGCTTAAAGGGACACTGAACCCCAATGTTTTCTTTCATGATTCAGATAGAGCATGCAATTTTAAGTAACTTTCTAATTTACTCAGATTATCAATTTTTCTTCGTTCTCTTGCTATCTTTATTTTAAAAGCAGGAATGTAAATCTTAGCAGTCAGCCCATTTTAGGTTCAGCACCATGGATAGTGCTTGCTTGTTGGAGGCTTACATTAACCCACCAATAAGCAAGCATCACGTTCCTGCTTTTTAAATAAAGATAGCAAGAGAATGAAGAAAAATTGATAATAGGAGTAAATTAGAAAGTTGCTTAAAATTGCTTGCTCTATCTGAAACTTGAAAGAAAAAAATTGGATTTAGTGTCCCTCTAAGGTAGTGAGAGGACATCCATGAAGAGACATGAGAAAGACATTTAGTGACACAGGTTAGCAAGGAAAGAGAGGTCTGGAGCAGAGATGTAGATTTGGGTTTCGTCGGTGTACAAATGATATTGAAACCCGTTGGACTTTATTAGGGAACCTAATGATGACATGTAGATTGGGACCGAGGACAGAGCCTTGCAGTACCCCAACAGAAAGTGGAAACAGGGCAGAGGAAGCCCAGTTACCATATTAATATTAATTATGGTTGAAACATTCCATACTGTAGAGGGAGTGGAACAAGGATGCTTTTCAAAATCATTTTACAGTACAAGCAGGCAACAAATAATGAATGTGTGTTACAAAATCTTTATTTTCCTTATAGGGACATGGGTATAAAAATAATAATTTTGTGATTCAGACATATCATGCAATTTTAAACCACTTTCTAATTTACTTTATCAAATTTTCTTTGTTCTCTTGGTATCTTTTAAAAGCAGAGTTTTGTAAGCTCAGGAACCTGTCTGTCAGAAGCACTATATGGCAGCACTTTTTTATGTTATCCATTTGCAATAGAACTAGATGGCGGCAGCACTATTTCCTGCCATGTAGTGCTCCAGACCGCTACCTAGGTATCTCTTCAACAAAGAATATCATAGGAATAAAGCTAATTTGGTCATATAAGTACATTAGAAACTTTTCCAAAATTCTCTGCTCTGTCTGAAATAACATTTTTGGTTTCAAATCCCTTTAAACATTAATCATATACTTATCACCTGTACATCGCTTTTGTTGTTTAACAAAAGGAGTTTTTTTGGGGTTTTTTTTTTTTTTTTTTTTACTACACTGGCTAACACGGTGCTGCCCTTTTTCTGCATCATAAAGAAGAAAGTTTTCCGTTTTTTTTCTGTTATCATAATTCTGTCTCTTGGTATTTTTTGTTGAAACTTGGCTCTTGTCAAATAGACTTTATTGAGAAGCTTAGGAGTGTGTAGGTGCACTGCTGCCATATTGGACATTTTCTCTTGTTAAGTGTAGTCAGTCCACGGGTCATCCATTACTTATGGTATTATATCTCTTCCCCAACAGGAAGTTGCAAGAGGATCTCCCAAGCAGAGCTGCTATATAGCTCCTCCCCTCACATGTCATATCCAGTCATTCTCTTGCAAGCTAACTAAAGATAGGTCGTTGTGAGAGGTCTGTGGTGTTTTTAAACTTAGTTTATTTCTTCAATCAAAAGTTTGTTATTTTAAATGGCACCGGAGTGTGCTGTTTGTTTCTCAGGCAGCATTAGAAGAAGAATCTGCCTGCGTTTTCTATGATCTTAGCAGACGTAACTAAGATCCACTGGCTGTTCTCGCACATTCTGAGGAGTGAGGTAACTTCAGAAAAGGGGAATAGCATGCAGGGCCCCCCTGCAAACGAGGTATGTGCAGTAAATTATTTTTCTAAGCAATGGAATTGACTGAGAAATTACTGCTGATACCAATGTAATGTAAGTTCAGCCTTAAATGCAGTGGTAGCGACTGGTATTAGGCTGAGGAGTGTGTGTACACTGAAGTATTTTTCTAGGGAATGGAATTTGACTCAGAAAATACTGTTAATACTGAAGTAATGTGTGAGCCTTAACTGCAGTAAAAGCGACTGGTAGCAGGCTTATTAATAACACTTCATAACTTTTAAAATGTATGTTCAAAACGTTTACTGGCATGTTAATCGTTTTTTGTGAGGTACTTGGTGATAAAACTTATTGGGGCATGATTTTTACCACATGGCTAACTTTTGTTTCTGCATAGAAACAGTTAACTGAGCTTCCCCACTGTTGTAATATGAGTAGGAGGGGCCTATTTTAGCGCTTTTTTGCGCAGTAAAAATTCAGTCACAATCTTCCTACTTCATCCTCCATGATCCAGGACGTCTCTAGAGAGCTCAGGGGTCTTCAAAATTCATTTTGAGGGAGGTAATCAGTCACAGCAGACCTGTGACAGTGTGTTTGACTGTGATAAAAACGTTAATTATTAAATTGTTATCCGTTTTTGGGTATTAAGGGGTTAATCATCCATTTGCTGGTGGGTGCAATCCTTTGCTAACTTAATACATTTACTGTGAAAATTTGGTTGCTATAACTAATTTGGTTCATTGTTATTTCAACTGTGACATCTTTTTGTGCTTCTTAAAGGCACAGTAGCGTTTTTTATATTGCTTGTAAATTTATTTGAAAAGTATTTTCCAAGCTTGCTAGTCTCATTGCTAGTCTGTTTAAACATGTCTGACACAGATGAATCTGTTTGTTCACTATGTATGAAGGCCAATGTGGAGCCCCATAGAAAGTTGTGTACTAAATGCATTGATGTAACTTTGAATAAAAGTCAGTCTTTACATGCAAAGAAATTATCACCAGACAACGAGGGGGAAGTTATGCCGACTAACTCTCCTCACATGTCAGTACCTTCGCCTCCCGCTCAGGAGGTGCGTGATTTTGTGGCGCCAAGTACATCAGGGAGGCCCTTACAAATCACTTTGAAAGACATGGCTACTGTTATGACAGAAGTATTATCTAAATTGCCAGAATTAAGAGGCAAGCGTGATAGCTCTGGGTTAAGGACAGAGCGTGCTGATGATGTGAGAGCCATGTCCGATACTGCGTCACAATTTGCAGAACATGAAGACGGAGAGCTTCATTCTGTGGGTGACGGATCTGATCCAGGGAGACTGGATTCAGAGATTTCTAATTTTAAATTTAAGCTTGAGAACCTCCGCATATTGCTAGGGGAGGTATTAGCGGGTCTGAATGATTGTAACACGGTTGCAGTTCCAGAAAAATTATGTAGGTTGGATAGATACTATGCGGTACCGGTGTGTACTGACGTGTTTCCTATACCTAAAAGGCTTACAGAGATTATTAGCAAGGAGTGGGATAGACCTGGTGTGCCTTTTTCCCCTCCTCCCATATTTAGGAAAATGTTTCCTATAGTCCCCACCACACGAGACTTATGGCAGACGGTCCCTAAGGTGGAGGGAGCGGTTTCTACTTTAGCTAAGCGTACCACTATCCCGGTGGAGGATAGTTGTGCTTTTTCAGATCCAATGGATAAAAAATTAGAAGGTTACCTTAAGAAAATGTTTGTTCAACAAGGTTTTATCTTACAGCCCCTTGCATGCATTGCGCCTGTCACTGCTGCGGCGGCATTCTGGTTTGAGTCTCTGGAAGAGGCCATTCGCACAGCTCCATTGGATGAAATTATGAACAAGCTTAAAGCACTTAAGCTAGCTAACGCATTTGTTTCTGATGCCGTCGTACATTTTAACCAAATTTACGGCTAAGAACTCCGGATTCGCCATCCAAGCGCGCAGAGCGCTATGGCTTAAATCCTGGTCAGCTGATGTGACTTCTAAATCTTAATTGCTTAATATTCCTTTCAAAGGGCAGACCTTATTCGGGCCCGGCTTGAAGGAGATTATCGCTGACATTACGGGAGGTAAGGGCCATGCTCTACCTCAGGACAGGGCCAAATCAAAGGCCAAACAGTCTAATTTTCGTGCCTTTCGTAACCTCAAGGCAGGAGCAGCATCAACTTCCTCCGCTCCAAAACAGGAAGGAGCTGTTGCTCGTTACAGACAGGGCTGGAAAACTAACCAGTCCTGGAACAAGGGCAAGCAGGCCAGAAAACCTGCTGCTGCCCCTAAGACAGCATGAAGAGAGGGCCCCCTATCCGGAAACGGATCTAGTGGGGGGCAGACTATCTCTCTTCGCCCAGGCTTGGGCAAGAGATGTCCAGGATCCCTGGGCGTTGGAGATCATATCTCAGGGATATCTTCTGGACTTCAAAGCTTCTCCTCCACAAGGGAGATTTCATCTTTCAAGGTTATCAGCAAACCAAATAAAGAAAGAGGCGTTTCTACGCTGTGTACAAGACCTCTTACTAATGGGGGTGATCCACCCAGTTCCGCGGACGGAACACGGGCAGGGATTCTATTCAAATCTGTTTGTGGTTCCCAAGAAAGAGGGAACCTTCAGACCAATCTTGGACTTAAAGATCCTAAACAAATTCCTAAGCGTTCCATCATTCAAAATGGAAACTATTCGAACCATCCTACCCATGATCCAAGAGGGTCAGTACATGACCACTGTGGACTTAAAGGATGCCTACCTTCACATACCGATTCACAAGGATCATTATCGGTACCTAAGATTTGCCTTCCTAGACAGGCATTACCAGTTTGTAGCTCTTCCCTTTGGGTTAGCTACGGCTCCAAGAATCTTTACAAAGGTTCTGGGCTCACTTCTGGCGGTACCAAGACCGCGAGGCATAGCGGTGGCTCCGTACCTAGACGACATTCTGATACAGGCGTCAAGTTTTCAAACTGCCAAGTCTCATACAGAGATGGTTCTGGCATTTCTGAGGTCGCATGGGTGGAAGGTGAACGTGGAAAAGAGTTCTCTATTACCACTCACAAGGGTTCCCTTCCTAGGGACTCTTATAGATTCTGTAGAGATGAGAATTTACCTGACGGAGGCCAGGTTATCAAAACTTCTAAATGCTTGCCGTGCCCTTCATTCCATTCCACACCCGTCAGTAGCTCAGTGCATGGAAGTAATCGGCTTAATGGTAGCGGCAATGGACATAGTACCATTTGCGCGACTGCATCTCAGACCGCTGCAATTGTGCATGCTAAGTCAGTGGAATGGGGATTATTCAGATTTGTCCCCTCTACTAAATCTGGACCAAGAGACCAGAGATTCTCTTCTATGGTGGCTTTCTCGGCCCCACCTGTCCAAGGGGATGACCTTTCGCAGGCCAGATTGGACGATTGTAACAACAGACGCCAGCCTTCTAGGTTGGGGCGCAGTCTGGAATCCCCTGAAGGCTCAGGGATCATGGACTCAGGAGGAGAAACTCCTCCCAATAAATATTCTGGAGTTAAGAACAATATTCAATGCTCTTCTAGCTTGGCCTCAGTTAGCAACTCTGAGGTTCATCAGATTTCAGTCGGACAACATCACGACTGTGGCTTACATCAATCATCAAGGGGGAACCAGGAGTTCCCTAGCGATGTTGGAAGTCTCAAAGATAATTCACTGGGCAGAGTCTCACTCTTGCCACCTGTCAGCAATCTACATCCCAGGCGTGGAGAACTGGGAGGCGGATTTTCTAAGTCGCCAGACTTTTCATCCGGGGGAGTGGGAACTTCATCCGGAGGTCTTTGCTCAACTGATTCATCGTTGGGGCAAACCAGATCTGGATCTCATGGCGTCTCGCCAGAACGCCAAGCTTCCTCATTACGGATCCAGGTCCAGGGACCCGGGAGCGGCGCTGATAGATGCTCTAGCAGCCCCTTGCGTTTTCAAGATGGCTTATGTGTTTCCACCGTTTCCGCTACTGCCTCGACTGATTGCCAAGATCAAACAGGAGAGAGCATCAGTGATTCTGATAGCGCCTGCGTGGCCACGCAGGACCTGGTATGCAGACCTAGTGGACATGTCGTCCTGTCCACCATGGTCTCTGCCTCTGAGGCAGGACCTTCTAATTCAGGGTCCTTTCAACCATCCAAACCTAATTTCTCTGAGGCTGACTGCATTGAGATTGAACGCTTGATTCTATCAAAGCGTGGCTTCTCGGAGTCGGTTATTGATACCTTAATACAGGCTAGGAAACCTGTTACCAGAAGAATTTACCAGAAGATATGGCGTAAATATTTGTATTGGTGCGAATCCAAGAGTTACTCATGGAGTAAGGTTAGGATTCCTAGGATATTGTCTTTTCTACAAGAGGGTTTAGAAAAGGGCTTATCCGCTAGTTCGTTAAAAGGACAGATTTCTGCTCTGTCCTTCTACACAAGCGTCTGGCAGAAATTCCAGACGTTCAGGCTTTGGCTAGGATTAAGCCTGTGTTTAAGACTGTTGCTCCGCCGTGGAGCTTAAACTTAGTTCTTAACGTCCTGCAAGGCGTTCCATTTGAACCCCTTCATTCCATTGATATTAAGCTGTTATCTTGGAAAGTTCTGTTTTTGATGGCTATTTCCTTTGCTCGAAGAGTCTCTGAGTTATCTGCCTTACATTGTGATTCTCCTTATCTGATTTTTCATTCAGACAAGGTAGTTCTGCGTACTAAACCTGGGTTCTTACCTAAGGTAGTTTCTAACAGGAATATCAATCAAGAGATTGTTGTTCCATCATTGTGTCCTAGCCCTTCTTCAAAGAAGGAACGACTTTTGCATAATCTGGACGTAGTCCGTGCCCTGAAGTTCTATTTGCAGGCAACTAAAGATTTTCGTCAAACTTCTTCCCTGTTTGTCGTTTACTCTGGACAGAGGAGAGGTCAAAAGGCTTCGGCTACCTCTCTCTCTTTTTGGCTTCGTAGCACAATACGTCTAGCCTATGAGACTGCTGGACAGCAGCCTCCTGAAATAATTACAGCTCATTCTACTAGAGCTGTGGCTTCCACCTGGGCCTTTAAAAATGAGGCTTCTGTTGAACAGATTTGCAAGGCTGCGACTTGGTCTTCACTTCACACTTTTTCAAAGTTTTACAAATTTGACACTTTTGCTTCTTCGGAGGCTATTTTTGGGAGAAAGGTACTTCAGGCAGTGGTTCCCTCCGTTTAAAGTTCCTGCCTTGTCCCTCCCTTCATCTGTGTTCTTTAGCTTTGGTATTAGTATCCCATAAGTAATGGATGACCCGTGGACTGACTACACTTAACAAGAGAAAACATAATTTATGCTTACCTGATAAATTTATTTCTCTTGTAGTGTAGTCAGTCCACGGCCCGCCCTGTCTTTTAAGGCAGATCTAAATTTTTAATTAAACTCCAGTCACCACTGCACCCTATGGTTTCTCCTTTCTCGTCTTGTTTCGGTCGAATGACTGGATATGACATGTGAGGGGAGGAGCTATATAGCAGCTCTGCTTGGGTGATCCTCTTGCAACTTCTTGTTGGGGAAGAGATATAATCCAATAAGTAATGGATGACCCGTGGACTGACTACACTACAAGAGAAATAAATTTATCAGGTAAGCATAAATTATGTTTTTAAAGGAAAAAATAAGCAAGTTCTATAACCTAGGTATTCAAGATGCTGCAAATCAAATAGTTGGTTTTGACAATTTTCAGCATTTTGAAAACTTGGGTTATAGAAGTTGCTTTTTGGCCTCTACTAGCTTGGGACACGTGTTTGTTTAAACAAGAGATTTAATGTCCCATTAGAACTCATGCGTTTATTATGACTATTTTTATTAATTTTTCTTATACCTACACATTCATCAATATAAAACGTGTAAAAGGAAAACCTAAATAACACTGTTTTTATGTAGAGGGAACTTGCACATTCTTCAATATAAATGCCGTTAGTGAATGTGGATTTTTTAGATTAATGCCTGAAGGAGAATTTGTTCCCAAGTACAGTAGAGAGCATGAGAAATGACATCCGTAATTGTCACCTGATTGATACGCAAGGACGCTCCCTGCCACAAGAAAAAAAACTGAAATCTATAGTTAGCGATGTAGAGCTTTTTTTTTTTTTTTTTTTTTTTTTTTAAATAAATGGATGTAAACGTAGAAATTACTGAAATGTTTGCATGAAAATATTAAGAAATGAAAATACTGCATATTTAAAAATAAGCAAGGAGTGTGTGGCTTGCAGTGTGAAGATTGCCAAGTAAAGAATACAGTGAGGCAAAAAGCTTTTATTCTTACTTGTTGTCTACCTATATATATATATATATATATATATATATATATATATATATATATATATATATATATATATATATATATATATATATATATATATATATATATATATATATAATCTATATATTCATTGTGTCTATATGTATGTTTATATCTTACATGATAGTGTGTGTGTAATATGCATATGTGTGTGTGTGTGTGTGTGTATGTTTTCTCTCATTACTGTTTTTTTGTGTGGGTCAGTGTGATTTTATCTAATATTTCTAGGCACCATAAACATAGTGACCCTCACACAAAAAAAATGTTAACATGAACTTGATAGAATCCAATAATTTTACATAATGTAAAGTTAGAGGCAGTTGAGAAAGGGTTATTTGGAGCCTCCATCCAGATGCTGAATGTTCATGTCCCATATTTACCGGCCATACCTGCAGTGGGAGGGTCAGAGGGAGGGGAACTTGTGTGTTAATTACAAGGTCTGTGCATTTTGTACACCTGGGTGTGTGGAAAAGACAGGTTGTTTGGCAGAGGTGTAATTACTGGGTTAGAGCAAACAAAATAGTTCTGTGCTAGATTAAAGGGCCATATTCTGTGGAATGGAGAGCAATTTAGGCATCAGAATACTGTAGGTATTATTCCCTGGGATTCTAAAACTAGGCTATTATTGTTTTCACATCTACCCACAAATGACTAGGAGTAATTAATAGGTTAAAAGCAGGTGGTATTTTTTTAGCAATTAATCTGTTATTTTCCATGTTCTAAGGGTTTCAAGTGCTAGTTACCCATAAATTATGCTTTATTTAGAGGCATTCTTTACATATAATAAATGTAACTTATATTTTCCATCTTTGTAGCAGACAAAGGATTATTGCTTTCTATAAATAAATAAAAAGTAGTTAAAGGGACAGTATACACTCATTTTCATATAACTGCATGTAATAGACACTACTATAAAGAATATATAAACAAATCAGTGCGCCAAAATACCTGTGAAAAAAATATATATAAACATGAAATACATGAAGATTATTAAGATATAAATAACCTAGGTGTGTATAATACTAATGCAAAATATACATTGTTTTGTAATCTACCACAAATAAGGTGTAACAAGTGTAGTGAAAAACCAAACCACACCACTGCAGGTAAGTAATGGGAATGAAAACGGACAGTTCAACTAGTCCATAATCCAAATCCTGAATCTGGAACAGATGGCAAACTTCTTCTTCAAATTTCTTGTTGGTGTCCCAAGATGTTAGACTCTGCAGATGTAAATGATAAAAAAAGAAGGCGCCACCATAGTGCACAATCAGATGTATAAAACACGCCAATAAAACAAGTAAGACCGTACTTACAAGATATATGACACTTGAGAAGTGTCACAACCGCCTTCTGGACTGTTATAGAGTCGTCCAGCTAACTCCCACTGGTAAGTTTCTTATATCCTTCTTAATGTGGGAGCGGCGATGAAAAAGAAACCTGTATCCGTTCCACGGAGCAGGCTCGTCCTGTAATAGCCAATGTTGCTTGAGATACAATGTATCGGGAGAAAGTAGATAAAAAAAATAGTTGCGGCAATAAAAGTTTGTGGTTTAAATCATTATGTATATTGCACCTGAGGAAACGGTCAGGAGAGACCGAGAAACGTTGTGCTTTGTACTAAAAATAAAGTCTGTTTGCTTTTACAAGACTTTGCCATGAACTATTTTTTTATCTACTTTCTCCCCTGATACATTGTATCTCAAGCAACATTGGCTATTACAGGACGAGCCTGCTCCGTGCAACTGATACTGGATACAGGTTTCTTTTTCATCGCCGCTCTCACATTAAGAAGGATATAAGAAACTTACCAGTGGGAGTTAGCTGGACGACTCTATAACAGTCCAGAAGGCGGTTGTGACACTTCTCAAGTGTCATATATCTTGTAAGTACGGTTTTACTACTACTATAAAGAACAAGATGCACAGATACTGATATAAAAATCCAGTATAAAACTGTTTAAAAACTTAGAAGCTGTCAGTTTGGCTCTGTTGAAAAGGTAGCTGGAAAGCCCACTGCAAGCGGGAAATAAGACCCTCCCCCCTCCCCCTTCTTTTGCATATGAAAAGACCCTTTACACAAACAGGAGCAAGCTGGAGGAGGTAGCTGACGGTATTCACATAAAACTTTGGGGCTTGGTTAGGAGTCTGAAAATCAGAGCAATGTTATTTAAATATAAGCAAAACTATACATTTATTTTTCTCCAACATAGGTGTGTCCGGTCCACGGCGTCATCCTTACTTGTGGGATATTCTCTTCCCCAACAGGAAATGGCAAAGAGCCCAGCAAAGCTGGTCACATGATCCCTCCTAGGCTCCGCCTTCCCCAGTCATTCTCTTTGCCGTTGTACAGGCAACATCTCCACGGAGATGGCTTAGAGTTTTTTAGTGTTTAACTGTAGTGTTTATTATTCAATCAAGAGTTTGTTATTTTAAAATAGTGCTGGTATGTACTATTTACTCTGAAACAGAAAAGAGATGAAGATTTCTGTTTGTAAGAGGAAAATGATTTTAGCAACCGTTACTAAAATCGATGGCTGTTTCCACACAGGACTGTTGAGAGGAATTAACTTCAGTTGGGGGAACAGTGAGCAGACTTTTGCTGCTTGAGGTATGACACATTCTAACAAGACGATGTAATGCTGGAAGCTGTCATTTTCCCTATGGGATCCGGTAAGCCATTTTTATTACAGAAAGAAAAAAGGGCTTCACAAGGGCTTTTTAAGACTGTAGACATTTTCTGGGCTAAATCGATTTATATATAAACATATTTTATACTCCATAGCCTTGAGGAATTATTTTAATCTTGGGAATTATGTAAAATAACCGGCAGGCACTGTATTGGACACCTTATTCTCTAGGGGCTTTCCCTAATCATAGGCAGAGTCTCATTTTCGCGCCTCTATTGCGCACTTGTTTTTGAGAAGCATGACATGCAGATGCATGTGTGAGGAGCTCTGATACATAGAAAAGACTTTCTGAAGGCGTCATTTGGTATCGTATTCCCCTTTGGGCTTGGTTGGGTCTCAGCAAAGCAGATACCAGGGACTGTAAAGGGGTTAAATATAAAAACGGCTCCGGTTCCGTTATTTTAAGGGTTAAAGCTTCCAAATTTGGTGTGCAATACTTTTAAGGCTTTAAGACACTGTGGTGAAATTTTGGTGAATTTTGAACAATTCCTTCATACTTTTTCGCAATTGCAGTAATAAAGTGTGTTCAGTTTAAAATTTAAAGTGACAGTAACGGTTTATTTTAAAACGTTTTTTGTACTTTGTTATCAAGTTTTTGCCTGTTTAACATGTCTGAACTACCAGATAGACTGTGTTCTGAATGTGGGGAAGCCAAGGTTCCTTCTCATTTAAATAGATGTGATTTATGTGACACAAAATTTAGAGAAAATGATGCCCAAGATGATTCCTCAAGTGAGGGGAGTAAGCATGGTACTGCATCATCCCCTCCTTCGTCTACACCAGTCTTGCCCACACAGGAGGCCCCTAGTACATCTAGCGCGCCAATACTCCTTACTATGCAACAATTAACGGCTGTAATGGATAATTCTATCAAAAACATTTTAGCCAAAATGCCCACTTATCAGCGAAAGCGCGACTGCTCTGTTTTAGAAAATACTGAAGAGCATGAGGACGCTGATGATATTGGTTCTGAAGGGCCCCTACACCAGTCTGAGGGGGCCAGGGAGGTTTTGTCTGAGGGAGAAATTTCAGATTCAGGGAAAATTTCTCAACAAGCTGAACCTGATGTGATTACATTTAAATTTAAATTGGAACATCTCCGCGCTCTGCTTAAGGAGGTGTTATCCACTCTGGATGATTGTGAGAATTTGGTCATTCCAGAGAAACTATGTAAAATGGACAAGTTCCTAGAGGTCCCGGGGCCCCCCGAAGCTTTTCCTATACCCAAGCCGGTGGCGGACATTGTAAATAAAGAATGGGAAAGGCCCAGTATACCTTTCGTCCCTCCCCCCATATTTAAAAATTAGAAGGTTTGCTTAAAAAGATGTTTGTTCAGCAAGGTTACCTTCTACAACCAATTTCATGCATTGTTCCTGTCACTACAGCAGCGTGTTTCTGGTTCGATGAGCTAGAAAAGGCGCTCAATAATAATTCTTCTTATGAGGAGATTATGGACAGAATTCATGCTCTCAAATTGGCTAATTCTTTCACCCTAGACGCCACTTTGCAATTGGCTAGGTTAGCGGCGAAATATTCTGGTTTTGCTATTGTGGCGCGCAGAGCGCTTTGGTTAAAATCTTGGTCAGCGGATGCGTCTTCCAAGAACAAATTGCTTAACATTCCTTTCAAGGGGAAAACGCTGTTTGGCCCTGACTTGAAAGAGATTATCTCTGATATCACTGGGGGCAAGGGCCACGCCCTTCCTCAGGATAGGTCTTTCAAGGCCAAAAATAAACCTAATTTTCGTCCCTTTCGCAGAAACGGACCAGCCCCAAGTGCTACGTCCTCTAAGCAAGAGGGTAATACTTCTCAAGCCGAGCCAGCCTGGAGACCAATGCAAGGCTGGAACAAAGGAAAGCAGGCCAAGAAACCTACCACTGCTACCAAGACAGCATGAGATGTTGGCCCCCGATCCGGGACCGGATCTGGTGGGGGGCAGACTCTCTCTCTTCGCTCAGGCTTGGGCAAGAGATGTTCTGGATCCTTGGGCACTAGAAATAGTCTCCCAAGGTTATCTTCTGGAATTCAAGGGGCTTCCCCCAAGGGGGAGGTTCCACAGGTCTCAATTGTCTTCAGACCACATAAAAAGACAGGCATTCTTACATTGTGTAGAAGACCTGTTAAAAATGGGAGTGATTCATCCTGTTCCTTTAGGAGAACAAGGGATGGGGTTCTACTCCAATCTGTTCGTAGTTCCCAAAAAAGAGGGAACATTCAGACCAATCTTAGATCTCAAGATCCTAAACAAGTTTCTCAAGGTTCCATCGTTCAAAATGGAAACCATTCGAACAATTCTTCCTTCCATCCAGGAAGGTCAATTCATGACCACGGTGGATTTAAAGGATGCGTATCTACATATTCCTATCCACAAGGAACATCATCGGTTCCTAAGGTTCGCATTCCTGGACAAGCATTACCAGTTTGTGGCACTTCCGTTCGGATTAGCCACTGCTCCAAGGATTTTCACAAAGGTACTAGGGTCCCTTCTAGCGGTGCTAAGACCAAGGGGCATTGCAGTAGTACCTTACTTGGACGACATTCTGATTCAAGCGTCGTCCCTTCCTCAAGCAAAGGCTCACACGGACATTGTCCTGGCCTTTCTCAGATCTCACGGGTGGAAAGTGAACATAGAAAAAAGTTCTCTATCTCCGTCATCAAGGGTTCCCTTCTTGGGAACAATAATAGACTCCTTAGAAATGAGGATTTTTCTGACAGAGGCCAGAAAATCAAAACTTCTAAACTCTTGTCAAATACTTCATTCTGTTCCTCTTCCTTCCATAGCGCAGTGCATGGAAGTAATAGGTTTGATGGTAGCGGCAATGGACATAGTTCCTTTTGCGCGAATTCATCTAAGACCATTACAACTGTGCATGCTCAGTCAGTGGAATGGGGACTATACAGACTTGTCTCCGACGATACAAGTAGATCAGAGGACCAGAGATTCACTCCGTTGGTGGCTGTCCCTGGACAACCTGTCACAGGGGATGAGCTTCCGCAGACCAGAGTGGGTCATTGTCACGACCGACGCCAGTCTGGTGGGCTGGGGCGCGGTCTGGGGACCCCTGAAAGCTCAGGGTCTTTGGTCTCGGGAAGAATCTCTTCTCCCGATAAATATTCTGGAACTGAGAGCGATATTCAATGCTCTCAAGGCTTGGCCTCAGCTAGCAAAGGCCAAGTTCATACGGTTTCAATCAGACAACATGACGACTGTTGCGTACATCAACCATCAGGGGGGAACAAGGAGTTCCCTGGCGATGGAAAAAGTGACCAAAATCATTCAATGGGCGGAGACTCACTCCTGCCACTTGTCTGCAATCCACATCCCAGGAGTGGAAAATTGGGAAGCGGATTTTCTGAGTCGTCAGACATTTCATCCGGGGGAGTGGGAACTCCATCCGGAAATCTTTGCCCAAATTACTCAATTGTGGGGCATTCCAGACATGGATCTGATGGCCTCTCGTCAGAACTTCAAGGTTCCTTGCTACGGGTCCAGATCCAGGGATCCCAAGGCGACTCTAGTAGATGCACTAGTAGCACCTTGGACCTTCAAACTAGCTTATGTATTCCCGCCGTTTCCTCTCATCCCCAGGCTGGTAGCCAGGATCAATCAGGAGAGGGCATCGGTGATCTTGATAGCTCCTGCGTGGCCACGCAGGACTTGGTATGCAGACCTGGTGAATATGTCATCGGCTCCACCATGGAAGCTACCTTTGAGACGAGACCTTCTAGTTCAAGGTCCGTTCGAACTCCGAATCTGGTCTCACTCCAACTGACTGCTTGGAGATTGAACGCTTGATCTTATCAAAGCGAGGGTTCTCAGATTCTGTCATTGATACTCTTGTTCAGGCCAGAAAGCCTGTAACTAGAAAAATTTACCACAAAATATGGAAAAAATATATCTGTTGGTGTGAATCTAAAGGATTCCCTTGGGACAAGGTAAAAATTCCTAAGATTCTATCCTTTCTTCAAGAAGGTTTGGAGAAAGGATTATCTGCAAGTTCCTTGAAGGGACAGATTTCTGCCTTGTCTGTGTTACTTCACAAAAAGCTGGCAGCTGTGCCAGATGTTCAAGCCTTTGTTCAGGCTCTGGTTAGAATCAAGCCTGTTTACAAACCTTTGACTCCTCCTTGGAGTCTCAATTTAGTTCTTTCAGTTCTTCAGGGGGTTCCGTTTGAACCCTTACATTCCGTTGATATTAAGTTATTATCTTGGAAAGGTTTGTTTTTGGTTGCAATTTCTTCTGCTAGAAGAGTTTCAGAATTATCTGCTCTGCAGTGTTCTCCTCCTTATCTGGTGTTCCATGCAGATAAGGTGGTTTTACGTACTAAACCTGGTTTTCTTCCGAAAGTTGTTTCTAACAAAAACATTAACCAGGAGATAGTCGTGCCTTCTTTGTGTCCGAATCCAGTTTCAAAGAAGGAACGTTTGTTGCACAATTTGGATGTTGTTCGTGCTCTAAAATTCTATTTAGATGCTACAAACGATTTTAGACAAACATCTTCCTTGTTTGTTGTTTATTCTGGTAAAAGGAGAGGTCAAAAAGCAACTTCTACCTCTCTCTCTTTTTGGATTAAAAGCATTATCAGATTGGCTTATGAGACTGCCGGACGGCAGCCTCCTGAAAGAATCACAGCTCATTCCACTAGGGCTGTGGCTTCCACATGGGCCTTCAAGAACGAGGCTTCTGTTGATCAGATATGTAAGGCAGCGACTTGGTCTTCACTGCACACTTTTACTAAATTTTACAAGTTTGATACTTTTGCTTCTTCTGAGGCTATTTTTGGGAGAAAGGTTTTGCAAGCCGTGGTGCCTTCCATCTAGGTGACCTGATTTGCTCCCTCCCTTCATCCGTGTCCTAAAGCTTTGGTATTGGTTCCCACAAGTAAGGATGACGCCGTGGACCGGACACACCTATGTTGGAGAAAACAGAATTTATGTTTACCTGATAAATTACTTTCTCCAACGGTGTGTCCGGTCCACGGCCCGCCCTGGTTTTTTAATCAGGTCTGATAATTTATTTTCTTTAACTACAGTCACCACGGTATCATATGGTTTCTCCTATGCAAATATTCCTCCTTTACGTCGGTCGAATGACTGGGGAAGGCGGAGCCTAGGAGGGATCATGTGACCAGCTTTGCTGGGCTCTTTGCCATTTCCTGTTGGGGAAGAGAATATCCCACAAGTAAGGATGACGCCGTGGACCGGACACACCGTTGGAGAAAGTAATTTATCAGGTAAACATAAATTCTGTTTTTTAAAAAAACTTTATGGGCTATATAAATAGATCATCTACAAAACATTTATGCAAAGAAAAAATGAGTGTATAATGTGCCTTTAAATATTGAGCGTAAGTGATTCTTCAAGAAATGTTTAAATTCTAAAGGGACCAAAGACCAATCATGAAAGAGAAAAGGTTTGTTTCTTTTAATGTAGTACACAATCATGCAAGTTAGACATGTGCGTTTGTGTTAGAATTAAAGCCATATATGGACACCAGCGTTCTAAAATTTTCCAGGACCCAGAAGAATGCAGGGCAGCTTCCCTTTCGGTGACACCGCTCAGCTGTCTGACAACAAATCCCCCTCAGAGCGTATGCGCTTCGTCACCACATCAACTATATATATGATGGCAACTGTAATTCCCCCATCTTCATTATCTTTTTTGCCTCCACCTGGGGGGTTCAAGGGGGCCAAGCCCCGCTTTGGCATCCACCCCAAGTGAACCTTGTGGAATGAGGTTTAGAGGATCGTCAAGGTGCCCCCATTGAAGATGGGGGAATTACAGTATATATGTGTGGTTAGAGATTAAGTTCAGTGGTGTAGCGCATGCACAGACTTGTTTTTGGACGCATAAGAATGCTGGACTGCTGCGATTGGCATGTGATGACGCGCTGGATAATGCTGTGACGCAGTGGAGTGCATGCGTAGTGAAGGAATTTGCGGTCACACAGCTGAGCGTTGTCACCAGAACTTATGCGGTCCTGCTTTCTTATGAGTTCCTTGAAAATTTTAGAGCACAGGCAGTAGCATTCCGCTCTTTTAGGAGCTGGAATTCTAGTAAATGCACATGTCTAGTGTAAGTCATGGGTGCAGAGGAATTTTTAAAAAATGTTGGCAGATGAAAGAATTAAGTCTAGAAATGTATTGATGTTTTTATTGCCTGATGTGTTTAAAGGGGCAGTAAACCTAGCAAATGTTATATAATTCTGCACATAGCGCACCCGATCGTGCTATTAAACTCAATGTAGCTCGCTCCTGGTCTGGTAGCGGGAGCAAGCTACATTGAGTTTAATAGCGCAATCGGGCCGGCTGTGACTTGACAGCGTGCCCGCGATGTGCTTAGGAGTAAAAAAACAGACCGCTCAGTAGAGCCAGAAACCGCGTTCTGTAAAATTCTATGGCTAAAAGCATGTGGACACCTGAACATCAGACCTATATGAGCTTGTTGGACATGTTGTTCCAAAACCAATGGGCATTAATGAAGGCTCTATTATACTGCATACATATATCTATCTAGGTAATATCACCTTGAACCACACGCACCCAAATACTTATTCCACAGTTTCTTTAAAACATTGTCTAGTGTTCCAGATCTTTTAAAAGCACCTTGCAGGAAATTAAAGGGACAGTCAACACCAGAATTTTTGTTGTTTAAAAAGATAAATAATCCCTTTATTACCCATTCGCCAGTTTTGCATAACCAACACGGTTATAATACACGTTTTACCTCTGTAATTAGCTTGTATCTAAGCCTCTGCAGACTGCCCCCTTATTTCAGTTCATTTGACAGACTTGCACTTTAGCCAATTAGTTCTCACTCCTCGGTAAATTCATGTGCGTGAGCTCAATGTTATCTATTTGAAACACATGAACTAATGCCCTCTTGTGGTGAAAAACTAGCTAAATCCTTTCATATTAGAGGTGTCCAAGGTATAAGAAATTAGCATATGAACCTCCTAGGTTTAGCTTTCAACTAAGAATACCAAGAGAACAAAGCAAAATTGGTAATAAAAGTAAATTGGGAAGTTTTTTTGTTTTTTTTTAAATTACATGCCCTATTTAAATCATGTAAATTCTCTATTAAATATTTGATTATGTATAATGAATATATTTGCTGTTTACTTTTCATAATTTATTTTGCCTTATTTCCCTGCCATTTAAATCTGAAAACAGTATTTTGTAGGGTTTTCAATGATTTTGAAATATTTACTATGTATGCAGATCTTTTATAATGCCGTGACTAACTTCTGACCATGTTTATTTATGTCTCTATAACTTACATGTGGTGTTTTATTTTTCCCCCTCAGGTATTACTACAATAAAAGGATCCTGCATAAAACCAAAGGCAAACGTTTCACCTATAAGTTCAACTTTAATAAACTGGTGCTAGTGAACTATCCCTTCATAGATATGGGCATGGCAGGTGAGTGTTCAGACATGTTGGCATCGTGCATGCTGCGGTGTATAAAAATGTTCACATTTGTCATAGTGTAAATGAGGTTGTGGTGGCATGTACCTAACCTTTGAGCTTTTAAATTTTAACCTAATTATTTCATCTAACTTATTCTAGTTGGCAATGTAAGGGTTGTTCAGAACTACGGAGTATGTTTTCTAAATATATATATTTTTTATTTTTCCCAACAGGAGGGCCAGTCCCTCAGAGTGCCCCCCCTGTCCCTTCAGGGGGATCCCACTTCAGATTCCCACCCTGCACCCCGTCAGACGTCCTGTCTCCCAACGAAGAACTGCGATCTCCTACACTTTTCTCCTCTGTGGCACGTCGCTTGGCACGAGGCTCTGTCAGTGACTGCAGTGATGGAACATCTGCTAATTCTGAGGTGGAGGAGAGTCTTGGTGAGGAGCAGCACCGCAGAGGTCCTGGACCTGATATTCCAGCCTTTAGGGGTCCTCCACTTCCTCGCCTATCCCATGAGGGCATCTTCAGGGTCTACCCTCGTCCACGGGTTCCAGAGCCGCTCAGCCCTTTCCCTGTATCACCAATGGGGGCACCTTCTGGTCTTCTTCCTCCACAACTTTCACCTGCTCTGCCCATGACACCCAATCACATGAACTATACCCCATCACCAACACTCAGCCCTATGTATCCAGGAGGAAGTCACTTCTCTTTTAATCCAGACGACATGAAACGCTACCTTCAAGCACACACGCAGAGCGTTTACAATTACCACCTCAGTCCAAGGGCATTCCTACACTACCCTAGCATTATTGTGCCTCAACCACAGCGCCCTGACAAGCCTATACATTTGCCGCCTGATGAGCCTCCCTTCAAATTCAAACTGCAACCCCCTCCACTGGGCAAAAAACAGCGTGAGCGTCCCATGGAGCAGTGCTCATCATCAACGTCGTCCTCTTCTGGTGTTCCACAGATTAAAGTGGAGCCAATTTCTGATGCAGAAGAGGAAGAGGAGGAGCTGACAGTGGAAGTGACAGACATCAGTGAAGAGGAGGAAGATGAAGAGGTGTTCAAAGCTCCCTCTGCTCCGGAGCTGAAAGTCTCACCGCCTGCACCGCCCGAGAGGGAGGAGGAGTACTCTTATGCTGGGGGAGAGAGTGGTCGTTGCATCCCATTAAAATTGCGCTTCAAGCGCCGTTGGAGTGAGGATCAACGGCTGGAAGCTGAAGGGGGAGCAGAGGAGTCAGACAAAAAAGTGAGGGGTAATCCAGAGGAAACAAACCTCCACCATCAGCAAGGTGGCTTGCCTTGCAGGAGGGTGAGCACTGACCTGCAGCGTGCCACTGAGGAACTTTCACTGGAGAGTCGGGATTCTTAATTGACCTCTTTGGGAAAATGTGGTCTATGGTGCAGAAGCAGGTCAATGATATGCAGAAAACTTTAACCTCTTGAGCACTATAGGGGTGGAATGACAAAACAAAACCTTAAGCTTTGTATTTCTGCAAAATTGTTCCCATGTTAAAGACCCTATTAACTGTCCCACAATGTCAGTCATTTTCAAGATTGGATTTTTATTTTATTTTTTAAATCCTCAATTTTTAATTTCTGGTTTTGCTTAAAATTACCAGAACTGCTGCAGAAAAGCTTTTATTTTTAACAGGACACTGTTCTAAATCTCACGCCTTAATAGGCAGCCATTTTGCCATCCCACCTTTTCTTAGTACATATGTAAATATTGCCTTTTTACTTGCATGGTGATCAGCTGAGGAGCTGTGAACAATCAGGTTTTGTACCATAGCAAGAAAATCCCAAAGGAAGCAACAGACTATTGTATTTATATTTTCCCCTCACCCCTCCAGTGCTTACCCAGCCCTTGCCAGTTTTACTGGCACCTTCTCAGGTTTATCGGGGTGCAATGCCCCAATTTCACCTTGGGCAGACTTGTATCCCTGTGCTTTAGCTGTCCCCCTCCCCACTCAGGACACTATATCTAACCTTTAACCTTTTAAGGGACTGCCTTTGCTTGTAAACGTCTCTATCCATGAAATGATTTATTGATGACAGACCGCTCCACCTCAATTTATGTTCTTGTGTGCTGCCTTATACACCGTGGCTTATATGTAAAAAAACAAACTAATTTTCTTCTATTACTGCATTTTATAGACTGTTAGTTTTATATTCTGCTGTGCTCCTTCCTTATTCAAAAAATCTGGATTTTATTGATCCTTTTTTTTTTTTTTTTTTATTATTATTTCTATAAAAAAAAATGTTTAAATGATAATGTTGATAGGAGTTTTAAGCATTCCCAAAACAAATATGTACAAATATAATTATGTAGATAATTCGATAAGGTGTTTTTTTGCTCCCTTTTGTTGAAGTTCTACTTGTGAGGATTTTGTACACCTATAGTTTCTACCCTTCACTGGATCTACAAAAATATATACATAAAATGATGTAATGTCCAACACAGATATAGTGTACCCTCTCTGTAATTTGTTTATCTTAACGTAAACTGAGGTTTGAGTGGCAATTTATCTAATTTATCTCCTGTAATGTTTTTGAAGGCCTTGAACTCACAATCAGACATATAATGTGCCTTATTGCGATTCCCTGCAGACTGCATCACTAAGTCTTAAACAATATAGCCCCCCTGTCACCTTAATTCTCAAAGCCTTGCCCTTTAAAATAGGAAGGACCATGCCTTGACCTTATGTTTACAATGGAAAATGTGTAAAGTAGAGATTGGGTTTTCTGGCGTTAATGCTTTTTAGGGTGGCGTCAGGCAAATATCAGTGAAGGTGTAAACCTTTTCTCTGTTTAGGCTGATGCTTTGATGATACTTAGCATCATTTAATTATGGTTTTCCTGTACCATATTTTGCACCAGTGCTTTACTGTGGTATGGATGTCATTCTATTTAGAACATTGTTTAACCCTTCAGCTGTCAGAAGCATGATTCCGAACCTATGAAACTACAGGACCTTGACCCTTCTTTAAGACGTAGAATCCTTAAACTGGCTTGTGAGACATATGTATTATACTACTTTTTATTACCACAATTGGGGTATGCAACAGATTTCCCTAATGAGCATTTTATCTCTGGCTACGAGAGGGTTAATGCCGTAGCTCATACCAGCAAACTGGGGTGCATGGGGGAGGATGATCTGGCTCTGGGACAGGTAAAAACAACAAGTTCAACCTTGATACTTGCATTGAAGAAAAAAATTCTCTTATACACGCAGATTGTAAATATATATAGAAAAGTCTGTTCACATTTAAGAATGTATCTTAAACAATAAAAAAAAATATTTCATCTGTTATTTCAGTTGCAGTTCTCTGTTCATTATGAGTAGCAATTTCACTGTGGACATATCAGAATGAAAATGTACCTTTTTAAGGGGACATAAAACAGTTAAAATATATTTGTAATTGTGTATTTTTATTTAACTTTTCCAGTATACTTTCATTATTTGTTTTGCCCATTTTTCCTGTAATTTGACTTTGAAAAAATGTTTTTCTCAATTCCACTAAGTTTCTATAAAGTAATGGTGCCATGATGTTGGAACCTTGGTTTTCCCAATATCTATCTCTTCTGCTGAGGACTATTATTGACATATATAAAAAGAGTGTGCAACCATGTCTGTGGGAAAACCTTGTTAGTTACTTTAATATGCTTATATTTCTCACAGCCTTGGTTCCACACTCTTAGATCTGTCCCTAATAGTCCTCCCCAGATTAAATTGATAAGAGGAAAACCAGTTCCAACATGGGGACACCTATGACATTATAGAAACTATAGTGCTTTATAGAAAATAAACTGTTAAACTAATATATTTAAGCATCTAATACTATCATATAAAAAAACACATCTACATATATTATTCTTAGGCTAATCTGTCTTGGCTACATCATTATAGACAGTGTTCATTTACTGTTTAAAATCCTTATAATAATTTGACATTATTTTTTTTTAAAATGTTTATGGAGATGGTTTGAATGGGAAAAAAATGCATTAATTAATAATTGTAAAAATGGCAGAACCATTCAGGGTTGAAGGAAAAGAAAATGTAAAATATATACAGAGTGCTTTAATTTTATTTTAAATTGTGTAAATCAGGGATGTGCATTAGGATAATTTTTTATAAACTTAATGTAGAAGATGGCAGCCACTCACGACATTCGTCTGTTTTCCGAGCCGGATTCCTTCTTGTGAAAGTGCAAATCCAGATCTTCGTGTGTTGCACTTTTACAAGAAGGAATCCAGCTCCGAAAAGAGAGAAATGTTGAGATTGGCCACCTTCTTCCCTAGGAGCAGAGTCCACGAGCCATTACTACTGCGATTCAACTCCTGGCCACTAGGAGGAAGCAACTAATCTCTCCCACCTCTCTGGTATGCTAGTCTTATATTTTCCTCCTGGAGAAAGGTGAAGAATTGAGATTCTTCATTGAGAAGGGTCCTCAGACTGATTTGAGGCCTAATTGTCCCCCTCAGAGAGCTGCTACTGAGATACAGTAATGACATAATTACTCCAAGTAAAGGAGTTTGTCACAAGCCTGCCACAGGTGCCCAGAGGATCGGTCCCTTACCCTCCTGTTGGGTCATCAATATACTTCACACTTAAATCCTCTGCTATAATGTGCTCAGCACTGGATAGATTATCTACTGGACGGAGACATTTCTGCAGCTGGTGAGCACAGTGGGAGTGGGTACTTGTCAGGGGCACATTTGCACTCGCGTAGCCCACAGGTACATTTTTATTTTACATCATAACCAGGGGAAATTATTTACTACAGACATTACCATATTCACACTGGACTTTATCATGTAATATTGTCTAATTTTATGGGGACTTTAGGACCTCTTTATTTGAGAAAACACAATTTTTTTTTTACAAATTTAATTTTTTTTTATTAATTCATATATATTATAAAATGTTTCCTGTTGGCATTTTCTGTTATTTTAACATAGCTGTGAGTGCACGCGCTCGTCTTTCAGTTTGCGTGCTCCCTGACAGTTATTTAGCAGTGCTATGTGTTGAGCATTCAGTTAATGCGTTCCCTTTAGTTAAATAGCGCGCACCGTCGTCCTGCTACGCAGCTATTTTTTTCCGAACCATGCTCCTGTGATGGTTAACTTCTGTTCAGATAGCACTTCTGGTGTTTGACTACAGCTGTAGTATGGCTACTTTATCCTCCCTTATCTGTGTGGAGATGGTAAGATTGCCTTAATTCCAAGAGCTGGATTAAATTATATTCATTGCAAATGTAATTAATTTAGTTAGTATACTTGTTGAAGTGGTCTTTATTACCGGTTTCCCCCTTATTCTTGGACTTTACTGTCTTAAAGGGATAGAAAGGTAAAAAATGAAACGTGCACAGTATTCAAATGCTATACTTGCTCAAAGAGGTGGCTGGGGTGTGTGTTGCTTCTTAACACATAATGTGTGTCATACAATCTACTGCTGACCCTCTGAGAAGGTGTGGTGTTTGAATACTGGCACACAGGTCCTCACAGGATATTTCTGTATGCCAGATAAAAACAGTAATAACTTTTATTAAAGCATTTTTGCAATATACTTTCATTGCTTCTATTTGAAATTGCCCTTTCTATCCCTTTAAGTCCCTGATGAATATTCTTTATCTCCAAAAGATTTTGTCTCACTGCTGTTATTTTTTCTGTTTTACATAATAACTTAATATGGAGCATACTGGAACTGTCCCTATTAAATCCTGTAGAGCACTGGCCTCACCAACAGGCCAGGGTTTCCAGATTACCTTGGATGAGAGCAGGTAAAATAACAGTTTACTAATCAGATGATTATTTCTTTCATATAGGTAGCAAGAGTCTACGAGCTAGTTACGGATGGGATATACATTCCTACAAGGAGGGGGCAAAGTTTCTTAAACTTCAAATGCCTATAAATACACCTCCCACCTTACTCATACCTCACTTGTAGTCTGTTAGTTTTTTCTGGTTCCAGAAAAGGTCTGAAAGCCTCTGCCATTTCTTTGGTATCTTGGTTGAAACTTCTGATTCACAAAGTTTATTTGGAAGCGGGGCTGTCTCCGCCTCAGAATAACAGCTCATTCTACAAGATCAGTTGCCACATATTGGGCTTTCACGAATGAAGCTTCAGTTGATCAAATCTGCAAAGCAGCCACTTGGTCTTCTTTGCATACATTTCCTAAATTTTACTATTTTGATGTTTTTGTTTCTTCGGAAGCAGCTTTTGGTAGAAAGGTTCTTAAGGCAGCTGTCTCAGTTTGATTTTAGTGCCTATGATTTATGATTATTTTTTTTTTTTTTAATTTTTAAGACAACTTGGCTATTTCTGCTGAGAAATTTAAATCCAAAAAATTATTGTTATTATTTTATCCCTCCCTTTATAGTTACTGGTGGACTTCCACATATTGGGTATTATATCCCATCAGTAACTAGCTTGTGGACTCTCGCCACCTATATAAAAAAAAACATAATTTCTTTCATGTAATTGGCAAGAGTCCATGAGCTAGTGACATATGGGATATACAATCCTACCAGGAGGGGCAAAGTTTCCCAAACCTCAAAATGCCTATAAATGCACCCCTCACCACACCCACAATTCAGTTTTACAAACTTTGCCTCCTATGGAGGTGGTGAAGTAAGTTTGTGCTAAGATTTCTACGTTGATATGCGCTTCTCAGCATTGTTGAAGCCCGATTCCTCTTGAGTACAGCGAATGTCAGAGGGACGTGAAGGGAGTATCACTTATTTGAATACAATGATTTCCCTAGCGGGGGTCTATTTCATAGGTTCTCTGTTATCGGTCGTAGAGATTCATCTCCTACCTCCCTTTTCAGATCGACGATATACTCTCAATTTACCATTACCTCTACTAATAACTGTTTTAGTACTGGTTTTGGCTATCTGCTATATGTGGATGGGTGTCTTTTGGTAAGTATGTTTTTATTACTTAAGACACTCTCAGCTATGGTTTGGCACTTTATGCAATTATATAAAGTTTTAAATATATGTATTGTACTTATATTTGCCATGAGTCAGGTTCATGTATTTCCTTCTGCAGACTGTCAGTTTTATATTTGGGAATGTAAACACTTTAAGAAATTTATTTCTTACCTGTGGTTTAGTCTTTTTTCAATTTGACTACTTTTTGCAATTGCGGGTGTTAGGCCCGCGGGTGCGTCAAATGCTAGACTTTATTGCGTCATTTTTGGCGCGAAAATATACGTTTATGACGCAACTTTGTCATTTCCGGCGTCATACGTGACGCCGAGACTTTTCACACGGCGGCATCATTAGTGATGTAAGTGTGTCATTTCCGGTCATACTTGGCGCCAATTTTTTTTCATTATTTCAATACCCCATTGATGTTTGCCTCCTGCTTCTCTATCAAGAGGCCTATGCTTTTGCATTTTTTCCCATTCCTGAAACTGTCATTTAAGGAAATAGATAATTTTGCTTTATATGTTGTTTTTTCTCTTACATTGAGCAAGATGTCCCAATCTGATCCTGTCTCTGAAGTTTCTGCTGGAACATTGCTGCCTGACATCGGTTCTACCAAAGCTAAGTGCATTTGTTGTAAAATTGTAGAAATTATTCCACCGAATGTCATTTGTAATAGTTGCCATGATAAACTTTTACATGCAGATAGTGTTTCTATCAGTAATAGTACATTGCCAGTTGCAGTTCCTTCAACTTCTAATGTGCATGATATACCTGTAAATTTTAAAGAATTTGTTTCTGATTCTATTATGAAGGCTTTGTCTGCATTTCCACCTTCTAATAAACATAAAAGGTCTTTTAAAACTTCTCATTTAGCTGATGAAATTTCAAATGACCAACAACATAGTAATTCATCCTCTTCTGATGAGGATCTATCTGAAACAGAAGATCCTTCCTCAGATATTGACACTGACAAATCTACTTATTTATTTAAAATAGAGTATATGCGTTCTTTATTAAAAGAAGTGTTAATTACTTTGGATATTGAGGTAACCAGTCCTATTGACTTTCAGTCTAATAAACGTTTAAATGCTGTTTTTAAACCTGCTGTGGTTTCCCAAGGTGTTTTTCCCATTCCTGAGGCTATTTCTGATATGATTTCTAGGGAATGGAATAAGCCAGGTACTTCCTTTATTCCTTCTTCAAGGTTTAAGAGATTGTATCCTTTACCAGCAAAATCTATAGAGTTTTGGGAAAAGATCCCCAAAGTTGATGGGGCTATTTCTACTCTTGCTAAACGTACCACTATTCCTATGGAAGATAGCACTTCCTTTAAGGATCCTTTAGATAGGAAGCTTGAATCTTATCTAAGGAAGGCCTATTTATATTCAGGTCATCTTCTCAGACCTGCTATTTCTTTGGGTGATGTTGCAGCTGCATCAACTTTCTGGTTGGAAAATTTAGCGCAACATGAATTGGATTCTGACATATCTAGCATTATTCGCTTACTGCAACATGCTAATCATTTTATTTGTGATGCCATTTTTTATATTATCAAAATTGATGTTAGATCCATGTCTTTAGCTGTATTAGCTAGAAGAGCTTTGTGGCTTAAATCTTGGAATGCTGATATGACATCTAAATCTAGATTACTATCTCTTTCTTTCCAAGGTAATAATTTATTTGGTTCTCAGTTGGATTCTATTATTTCAACTATCACTGGAGGAAAATGAGTTTTTTTGCCTCAGGATAAAAAACCTAAGGGTAAATCTAAGGCTTCTAACCGTTTTCGTTCCTTTTGTCAGAATAAGGAACAAAAACTCAATCCTCCTCCCAAGGAATCTGCTTCCAGTTGGAAGCCTTCCTCAAATTGGAATAAATCCAAGCCATTTAGGAAACCAAAGTCTGCCCCTAAGTCCGCATGAAGGTGCGGCCCTCATTCCAGCTCAGCTGGTAGGGGGCAGATTAAGGTTTTTCAAGGATTTTTGGATAAAATCTGTCCAAAATCATTGTATTGAGAGCATTGTCTCTCAAGGGTATCGAATAGGATTCAAAGTAAGACCTCCTGTGAGAAGATTTTTTCTCTCACACATTCCTGTAAATCCAGTAAAAGCTCAGGCTTTTCTGAAGTGTGTTTCAGACCTGGAGTCTTCAGGGGTAATCATGCCTGTTCCTCCTCAGGAACAAGGTTTGGGGTTTTATTCAAACCTATTCATTGTACCAAAGAAAATTTGTTCAGACCAGTTCTGGATCTGAAAATTTTGAATCATTATGTAAGAGTACCAACTTTCAAGATGGTTACTATAAGGACTATTCTGCCTTTTGTTCAGCAAGGACATTATATGTCCACAATTGACGTGCAGGATGCATACCTTCATATTCCGATTCATCCAGAACACTATCAGTTTCTGAGATTCTCTTTTCTAGACAAGCATTACCAATTTGTTGCTCTTCCATTTGGCCTAGCAACAGCTCCAAGAATATTTTCAAAGGTTCTGGGTGCCCTACTATCTGTAATCGGAGAACAGGGTATTGCGGTGTTTCCTTATTTGGACGATATCTTGGTACTAGCTCAGTCTTTGCATACTGCAGAATCTCACACGAATCAACTAGTGTTGTTTCTTCGGAAACATGGTTGGAGGATCAATTTACCAAAAAGTTTCTTGATTCCTCAGACAAGGGTCACCTTTTTAGGCTTCCAGATAGATTCAGTGTCCATGACTCTGTCTCTAACAGACAAGAGACGTTTAAAATTGGTTGCAGCATGTCGGCTCCTTCAGTCTCAGTCATTCCCTTCAGTGGCTATGTGCATGGAAGTTTTAGGTCTCATGACTGCAGCATCGGACGCGATCCCCTTTGCTCGTTTTCACATGAGACCTCTTCAGCTTTGTATCCTGAATCAATGGTGCAGGGATTATACAAAGATATCACAATTAATATCCTTGAATCCCAATGTACGACACTCTCTGACATGGTGGATAGATCACCATTGTTTTGGTTCAAGGGGCTTCTTTTGTTCGCCCAACCTGGACTGTGATCACAACAGATGCGAGTCTTTCGGGTTGGGGAGCTGTTTGGGGGTTTCTGACAGCACAAGGGGTTTGGAAATCTCAAGAGGTGAGATTACCAATAAATATTTTAGAACTCCGTGCAATTCTCAGGGCTCTTCAGTTCTGGCCTCTACTAAAAAGAGAACCGTTCATTTGTTTTCAGACAGACAATATCACAACTGTGGCTTATGTCAATCATCAGGGTGGGACTCACAGTCCCCAAGCAATGAAAGAAGTATCTCGGATACTTGCTTGGTCGAAATCCAGCTCCTGTCTAATCTCTGCGGTACATATCCCAGGTGTAGACAATTGGGAGGCGGATTATCTCAGCCGCCAGACTTTACATCCAGGGGAGTGGTCTCTCCATCCAGATGTGTTTTCTCAGATTGTTCAGATGTGGGGGCTTCCAGAGATAGATCTCATGGCCTCTCATCTAAATAAGAAACTTCCCAGATACCTGTCCAGCAGTGTTAATTTCGTCGACTAAAACTAGACTAAAATGACTATAAAACTAAAGAAATTCTGATGACTAAAATACGACTAAAACTAAAATGACATTTTAGTCTAAAGACTATGACTAAAACTAAATCAAAATGACATTAGTCAAAAGACTATGACTAAAACTAAATCAAAATTTGCTGACAAAAACATTTTATGCAAGTTGTTATAATCAATCCATATTCAATTACTGCTCTTTTGTAAAATTTACGAAACTTAATTTTATTAAATTTTAAGATAAATAAAGACATGTTATATACCACAACAGTTAAATCTGTATTGCATGTTCATACCTTAATACCATAAATAGAAACAGGTTAATAAACCTTTACTCCAGGAGTATATAATGAGTTTGGAAGTTCTAGAGCAGTGCTAATATCGTTGCCGAAGCTTTTTCGAATCTGTGAATCTGTGCCTGTGCTATCTGCAGAAACTTTTTGTTGTGTTGAGTTACTTGATATTTGTTTTAATTATTAACAGAGAACTGTTAAAGGTTTTATTTTGGGTAATATGTTCAATTTAACCAATACAGTTTACAGGTTTTTTAAAGTTGCACTTCTGTTTTTTTATGAAACTTGGTTTTATTTAATTTTAAGTTTAATAAAGATGTTACATATCACAACGGCTAAATCTGTGTCTATATTGCATGTTTAAACCTTAATACCATAAATATTAACAGGTATTATGTTTACTCCTGGAGTATGTAATCAGTTTGCAAATGATAGAGAAATGCTTAAATAACGCATTACACTTTAACTAAACCCCTTAGATTTTAGTTGACTAAAATCTACTGGGATTTAGTAGACTAAAATCTACTGAAAATTCAGTCGACTAAAACTAGACTAAAACTAAAACAATTCAGATGACTAAAATACGACTAAAAATAAAATGGCGTTTTAGTCAAAAGACTAAAACTAAGACTAAATTGAAATTTGCCGTCAAAATTATCACTGCTGTCCAGGTCCAGGGATGTTCAGGCGGAAGAAGTGGATGCGCTGACACTTCCTTGGTGTTATCAACCTGCTTATATCTTCCCGCCTCTAGTTCTCCTTCCAAGAGTGATCTCCAAAATCATCATGGAACAGTCTTTTGTGTTGCTGGTGGCTCCAGCATGGCCACACAGGTTTTGGTATGCGGATCTGGTTTGGATGTCCCGTTGCCCGCCTTGGCCACTTCCGTTACGGCCGGACCTACTGTCTCAAGGTCCGTTTTTCCATCAGGATCTCAAATCATTAAATTTGAAGGTATGGAAATTGAACGCTTAGTTCTAAGTCATAGAGGTTTCTCTGATTCAGTGATTAATGCTATGTTACAAGCTCGTAAATCTGTCTCTAGAAAGATTTATTATAGAGTTTGGAAGACTTACATTTCATGGTGTTCTTCTCATAAATTCTCCTGGCATTCTTTTAGAATTCCTAGAATTTTGCAGTTTCTTCAGGATGGTTTGGATAAGGTTTTGTCTGCAAGTTCCTTGAAAGGACAAATCTCTGCTCTTTCTGTTTTATTTCACAGAAAGATTGCTATACTTCCTGATATACACTGTTTTGTACAGGTTTTAGTTCGTATTAAGCCTGTCATTAAGTCAATTTCTCCTCCTTGGAGTCTTAATTTGGTTCTGAGGGCTTTACAGGCTCCTCCATTTGAACCTATGCATTCTTTGGACATTAAACTACTTTCTTGGAAAGTGTTGTTCCTTTTGGCTATCTCTTCTGCTAGAAGAGTTTCTGAGCTATCTGCTCTTTCTTGTGAGTCTCCTTTTCTGATTTTTCATCAGGATAAGGCAGTTTTGCGGACTTCTTTTCAATTTTTACCTAAGGTTGTGAATTCTAACAACATTAGTAGAGAAATTGTTGTCCCTTCCTTGTGTCCTAATCCTAAGAATCCTTTGGAGAGATCCTTACATTTTTTGGATGTGGTAAGAGCTTTGAAATATTATGTGGAAGCTACTAAAAATTTCAGGAAGACTTCCAGTCTATTTGTTTTATTTTCTGGTCCTAGGAAAGGTCAGAAAGCTTCTGCTATTTCCTTGGCTTCTTGGTTGAAACTTTTGATTCATCAAGCTTATTTGGAGTCGGGTCAAACCCGCCTCAGAGAATTACAGCTCATTCTACTAGATCAGTCTCCACTTCATGGGCTTTTAAGAATGAAGCTTCAGTTGATCAGATTTGCAAAGCAGCAACTTGGTCCTCTTTGCATACATTTACTAAATTCTACCATTTTGATGTATTTGCTTCTTCGGAAGCAGTCTTTGGTAGAAAAGTTCTTCAGGCAGCTGTTTCAGTTTGATTCTTCTGCTTTTGATTTGTTTTTTCTTTCAAAAGTGAAAATAAACTTATTTTGTGGGTTGTGGATTATTTTTTCAGCCCTCCCTCTCTAGTGACTCTTGAGTGAAAGACTCCACATCTTGAGTATTGATATCCCATATGTCACTAGCTCATGGACTCTTGCCAATTACATGAAAGAAAACATAATTTATGTAAGAACTTACCTGATAAATTCATTTCTTTCATATTAGCAAGAGTCCATGAGGCCCACCCTTTTTATGGTGGTTATGATTTTTTTGTATAAAGCACAATTATTTCCAAATTTTCTTTGTTGGTGCTTTCTACTCCTTTCTTTATCACCCCACTGCTTGGCTATTCGTTAAACTGAATTGTGGGTGTGGTGAGCGGTGTATTTATAGGCATTTTGAGGTTTGGGAAACTTTGCCCCTCCTGGTAGGAATGTATATCCCATATGTCATTAGCTCATGGACTCTTGCCAATATGAAAGAAATGAATTTATCAGGTAAATTCTTACATAAATTATGTTTTATGTAATTATTGTCCTGATTAATTTATTTCATAGTGGCGAGAGTCCACAAGACCTATTAATTTCTTTTACAAGATATGACGAGTTCACGGATTTCATCCTTATGGGATATCGCCTCCTGGTCAGCAGGAGGAGGCAAAGAGCTCCACAGCAGAGCTGCATAAATAGCTCCTCCCTTCCCCCCAAACCCAGTCATTCTCTTTGCCTGTGTTAGTGATAGGAGTGAGGTGTGAGTTTAGATTCTTCAATCAAGAGTTTATTATTTTTTAAATGGTGTACTATTTTTTATTTGGAGCAGCCTCTGGAGTTTATAACCTTATGGTTTTGGGAACTGGTGAGGTTACCTGAACTGCGCCTCCCACATATATGCTGCTCTTCTGTGATGGCTTTAGAAAAGTTTAACTAAGGCCCTTCTGTCTGCACAGGACCTCAGGAGGAAGAGTGGACCCCCTGATACTGTGAGTTTTTCATGCTGTTCCTCAGCATGGAGGTAAGTGCAGTCTTTGTTTCTGGGGCCCTGCAGCATATCTCAGAACTGACTGTACTCTACTTTTTGATACTATGGGCTTATAGGCTTTTATGGCAGTATGCAGATTCTCACTGAGGTCACAGAGAATGAGAACCTACATATTGTCTCCTTGTCCCAGACACTCTAACTTTTGCAAAAAACACATATGGGTTAGAAGCGCTGGAATAGTATGGTGGCTTGATGCTAATATTGGCACTCTCTCTATTTCTTTATTGAACTACAGAGCTGGCTGACGCTGAGTTATTCAGGAGGGACAAGAAGGTTTTTCATATCCCTTTCATAGGACTCCGGTTAATGGTGGTACTTGTGTAAAAATTCCATTCCCCAGACGGATGTTATGTTTCCGCCCACGATGGGCGGGGCTTGGTGTTGACATAACAGCGCTTCCTCTCAGTTCCTAGGTCCGCTTGTCTCATATCATCACAGACGATCTTAGGTGCTCCGGACAAGAGATTTTAGTTGAGAGCGTGCAGGCAGGTAGGAGCTGCGGCAGGGTGACTGTATTTTTCTTTCATATACAAAGGTCATAAACGGTTTCCCTGTGTCTAATTATCTTAAAGCTACGTTATAGGAGTAAGCTATATGTAAGAAGAAGCCTATCTCTATCTAGTTCCTTATATAAAATAAAAGAGACCGTTTTTTACAGTGGGTGGCTTTTAAAGACACAGTAGGTTAAATTGGATTAGCAAGATTTTAGAGATTTAATCCAAGTTTGCTCTTGCCTTTCTGTATATCATGGAGGACATGGAGCAAAGCACATGTCCTATGTGTTTAGATGCCATTGTGGAACCCTCAGTTACACTTTGTCCCGCATGTATTGAAAAAGCTTTACAGTGCAAAGAAAAATATTTTTTTTTAATAAAAATAGTTCTAAGGAATGTGTTCAGCCTGAGGAAATTCAGGATATGCCGCAAACTTTCTTCCCCAGCGTCACAGCCTTTAACGCCTACTCAAGCGACGCCGGTTTCTTCCACTGCGTCTGCTTCATTTACTCTGCAAGATGTGGCTGCAGATATGTCATCCACTCTTTCAGAAGTTTTATCTAAATTACCAGTTTTTCAAGATAAACGCAGTAGGACAGAGGCCCATGGGGTCCCTGCGACTTCTGATGCTCTGATGGCTATCTCCGATATACCCTCCCAGGGCTTTGATTTGGGGGGTAGGGAGGCCCTGTCTGAGGGGAAAGTGTCTGACTCAGGGAGTTCTTTACCTCAGACAGATTCGGAAGTAATGTCTTTCAGATTTAAACTTGAACACCTCAGTCTGTTACTACAGGAGGTTTTAATGACTCTGGACGACTGTGACTCTATTGTGGTCCCTCCAGAGAAAAATAGAAGTATTTAGAGGTTCCATCTTATTCTGACGTTTTTCCAGTTCCTAAGAGAATTTCGGAAATTATTACTAGGGAATGGGAAAGACCGGGTATCCCGTTCTCACCTTCCCCTATTTTTAAGAAAATGTACCCTATACCTGACACCGTTCGGGACTCTTGGCAAACTATCCGTAAGGTGAAGGGAGCTATTTCTACCCTGGCTAAGCGTACGACTATCCCTATTGAGGACAGTTGTGCTTTCAAAGACCCTATGGATAAAAAGTTGGAGGGTCTTCTAAAAAAGCTATTTGTTTATCAAGGGTTTCTATTACAACCGACGGCCTGCATTGTACTAGTCACAACTGCGGCTGCCTTTTGGTTTGACGCCTTAGAAGAGTCTCAATAATGGATAGGATTAAGGCCCTAAAGCTGGCTAATTCTTTTGTTACGGATGCCGCTTTTCAGATGGCAAAATTGGCGGCTAAGAATGCAGGATTTTCCATTCTAGCGCGCAGATCCTTATGGTTAAAATCTTGTTCTGCGGATGTGTCCTCTAAATCCAAACGTTTGGCTATTCCTTTCAAGGGAAAGACCCTATTCGGGCCTGACTTGACAGAGATCATTTCTGACATTATGGGAGGTAAGGGTCACCTCCTACCTCAGGATAAAACATCTAAGCAGAGGGGTAGACAGAGTAATTTTCGTTCCTTTAGAAATTTCAAGGGAGTCTCCTCTTCCGCTAAACAGGAAAGGAATTTTGCACAAGCCAAGTCCGTCTGGAGACCCAACCAGGCTTGGAACAAGGGTAAACAACCCAAGAAGCCCTCTGCTGCTCCCAAGACAGCATGAAGGGGCGGCCCCCGATCCGGGACTGGATCTAGTAGGGGGCAGACTTTCTCTCTTTGTCCAGGCTTGGATAAGAGACGTTCAGGATCCCTGGACACTAGAAATCGTGTCTCAAGGGTATCTGTTGGAGTTCAAAAATTCCTTCCCAAGGGGAAGGTTTTTTCTTTTACGATTGTCTGTAGACCAGATAAAAAGAGAGGCGTTCTTACGTTGTGTAGAAGACCTCTCTACCATGGGAGTAATTTGTCCCGTTCCAATACAGGAACAGGGGCAGGGGTTTTACTCAAATCTTTTTGTGCTTCCCAAAAAAGAGGGAACTTTCCGATCCATTTTAGATCTCAAGAGTTTAAACAAGTTTCTCAGAGTTCCATCCTTCAAGATGGAGACTATTCGGACAATTCTTCCATTGATCCAGGAGGGTCAATATATGACTACCGTGGACTTAAAGAATGCATATCTTCATATTCCTATCCACAAAGATCATCACCAGTTCCTAAGGTTTGCCTTCCTGGACAAACCTTTTCAGTTTGTGGCTCTTCCCTTCGGGCTGGCCACGGCACCCAGGATCTTCACGAAGGTTCTAGGGTCTTTGCTAGCGGTTCTCAGACTGCGGGGCATTGCGGTGGCACCTTATCTGGACGATATTCTAATCCAGGCGTCGTCTTACCAACTGACAGTCTCATACCGACATGGTTCTGTCCTTTCTAAGGACTCACGGGTGGAAGGTGAATCTAGAAAAGAGTTCACTAATTCCACAGACAAGGGTTCCTTTCCTGGGAACTCTAATAGATTCTATATCCATGAAAATCTTATTGACAGAAGTCAGAAAGTTAAAGATTCTGAATACATACCGAGCCCTTCAGTCCAATCCTCGGCCGTCAGTGGCTCAGTGCATGGAGGTAATTGGATTGATGGTGGCGGCAATGGACATCATTCTGTTTGCTCGTTTTCATCTCAGACTTCTACAACTGAGCATGCTCAGACAGTGGAATGGAGATTATGCAAATTTGTCTCCTCAAATAGATCTGGATCAGGAGACAAGAGACTCTCTTCTTTGATGGTTGTCACAGGATCATCTGTCCCAAGGGACGTGCTTCCGCAGACCCTCCTGGGTGATAGTGACAATGGCCAGTGTTCTAGGATGGGGTGCAGTCTGGAATTCCCTGAAGGCTCAGGGTGTGTGGATTCGGTCGGAGTCTCTACTTCCAATCAATATTCTGGAATTGAGGGCAATATTCAATGCTCTTCAGGCTTGGCTTCGGCAAAGTTCATCCGATTTCAGTCGGACAACATCACGACTGTGGCTTTAATCAATCATCAGGGAGGAACAAGGAGTTCCTTGGCGATGATCGAAGTATCCAAGATAATTTGGTGGGCGGAGGCTCACTCTTGTTATCTGTCAGCAATCTACATCCTAGGAGTAGACAACTGGGAAGCGGATTTTTTGAGCAGACAGACTTTTCATCCGGGGGAGTGGGAACTCCACCCGGAGGTCTTTGCCACCCTGATTCTCAGATGGGGCAGACCGGAGCTGGATCCTATGGCATCTCATCAGAATGCCAAGCTCCCGAGATACGGGTCCAGGGATCCTCAGGCCGAACTGATAGATGCCTTGGCAGCGCCTTGGTCGATCAACCTAGCTTATGTGTTTCCTCCATTTGCTCTCCTTCCCCGGGTGATTGCTCGAGTCAAACAGGAGAGGGCTTTGGCGATTCTCATCGCTCCTGCGTGGCCTCACGGGACTTGGTATGCCGATCTGATGGACATTTCATCTCTGCCACCGTGGAAGCTTCCATTGAGGCAGGACCTTCTCATTCAGGGACCCTTCCATCATCCCAATCTAATTTCTTTGCAGCTGACTGCTTGGAGATAGAGAACCCTCGCTTAGATAAAATCAAGTGTTCAGATTCGGTCATTGATACCTTAATTCAGGCACGCAAGCCTGTTACTAGAAAGATTTACTATAAGATATGGCGTAAATATCTTTATTGGTTCGAATCCAAGGGCTACTCATAGAGTAGGGTTAGGATTCCCAGGATTTTATCTTTTCTCCAAGAAGGATTGGAGAAAGGGTTGTCAGCAAGTTTTTAAAAGGACAGATTTCTGCTTTGTCTATTTTGCTACACAAGCGTCTGGCAGATGTTCCAGATGTTCAATGATTTTGTCAGGCCCTGACTAGAATCAGACCTGTGTTTAGACCAATTACTCCTCCTTGGAGTTTGAATTTAGTTCTTAATGTTCTTCAAGGGGTTCCATTTGATCCTATGCATTCCATGGATATTAAGTTATCTTGGAAAGTTTTATTTTTGGTTGCTATTTCTTCTGCTCACAGAGTTTATGAGCTTTCGGCATTACAATGTGATTCTCCTTTTCTTATTTTCCATTCTGATAAGGTAGTGTTACGTACCAAACCTGGTTTTCTTCCTAAGGTTGTTTCTAACAAGAATATTAATCAGGACATTGTTGTTCCTTCCTTGTGTCCTAACCCTTCTTCTAAGAAGGAGCGTCTGTTACATAATTTGGACGTAGTCCGTGCCTTGAAGTTCTACTTGCAGACGACTAAGGATTTTCGTCAAACATCTTCATTATTTGTTGTTTTTGCTGGGAAACATAGGGGTCAGAAAGCTACGGCTACCTCTTTCTTTTTGGCTGAAGAGTATCATCTGTGTTGCATATGAGACTGCTGGACAGCAGCCTCCAGAACTAATTACGGCTCATTCTACTAGGGCTGTGGCTTCCTCCTGTGCATTTAAAAATTATGCTTCTGTTGAACAGATTTGCAAGGCTGCAACTTGGTCGTCTCTTCACACTTTTTACAAATTTTACAAATTTGATACTTTTGCCTCGTCTGGGGCTGTTTTTGGGAGAAAGGTTCTTCAAGCAGTGGTGCCTTCCGTTTAGGTTCCTGTTTTGTCCCTCCCTTTCATCCGTGTCCTATAGCTTTGGTATTGTATCCCATAAGTAATGATGAAATCCGTGGACTCGTCATATCTTGTAAAAGAAAAGGAAATTTATGCTTACCTGATAAATTTATTTTACGATATGACGAGTCCACGGAGTTTAGTTTATTCTAAAGACAGGTTTTTATTTTTGTTAAACTTCAGTCACCTCTGCTCCTTGGCTTTTCCTTTCTCTTCCTAACTTCGGTCAAATGACTGAGTTGGGGGGGGGGGGCTATTTATGCAGCTCTGCTGTGGAGCTCTTTGCCTCCTCCTGCTGACCAGGAGGCGATATCCCATAAGTAAGGATGAAATCCGTGGACTCGTCATATCGTCAAAGAAATAAATTTATCAGCTAAGCATAAATTTCCTTTGTTGGGGGGTTATGGATTTTGTTGTATAAAGCACATTTATTTATCCTTTTTTATGCTTTTTCTCCTTATACACCTCACTAATTTGCCTATACGTTAAACTGAGGTATGAGTGAGGTGGGAGGTGTATTTATAGGCATTTGAGGTTTAGGAAACTTTGGCCCCTCCTGGTAGGAATGTATATCCCAGCAGTACCTAGCTCACAACCATGAAAGAAATTAATTTATCAGTTAAAGGGATAGTAAACCCCAAAATTTTCTTTCTTCTACAAGATACGAGTCCACAGATTTCATCCTTACTTGTGGGATATTATCCTCCTGCTAACAGGAAGTGGCAAAGAGCACCACAGCAGAGCTGTATATATAGCTCCTTCCTTCCCCTCCACCCCCAGTCATTCTCTTTGCCTGTGTTATACTAGGAAGAGGTAAAGTGAGGGGTTTGTTTTAGTTTCTTCAATCAAGAAGTTTATTATTTTAAATGGTACTGGTGAGTACTATTTCCCTCAGGGGGATATGGAAGAAGATTTCTGCCCTGAGGTTGATGATCTTAGCAGCTGTAACTAAGATCCATGTTTGTTCCCACAAGATCTGAAGGCTACACAAGCGACATCTTCAGTGTGGAGAACGGTTTCATGCTACAAGCAGTATTGAGGTATGTGCAGACTTTTATTTCTGAGGAGACTTGATATATCAGAACTGACTGGCATTTATTTCCCTATAGGGAATGGGGTAAGCAGTAGACCTGTTAAACAGAGGGGTGTTACTGGAGACCTATGTTTTATTTCTGTTGGCATTCATATAATGGGCATTACGTTAGACACTGGGAGAGGCAGAAACTGTTGATCGTTTTTTTGGTTGGCACTAAATAACCGGTGTGGCTATGCTGGATATGTTGGGTTTTTTTATGTTCCACTTAGTTTACTTATAAACCGCTTCTCCATGCGGTTGTTTGAGGCCTACTCGAACATCGGCCATGATGGGTGGGGCTTAATTTTGCGCGCTCAGATGCGCACTTCCTTCTGGCTGAGAAGCAGCAAGCATTAACTCCGGTTGTTTCTGGACAGTGATTCTCTGGTCCGGATTGTTGGCGAGTCATTTTGAAGTACCCTGGGGGCAGGTAGGCGCCACAGCAGAGCTGTGGCCAGGTGCAGAGGGTATTTTTGTGACAATTGACATTTTTGTGATTTGTTACCTTTAGAGGTTCATTTCTCCCCTTACTCCTGGGGTGCAATAATTTTTGGAGCCATTAATTACTTTGTTAATATTTAGAGCAAATTAACGTTTTTGAAGCAGTTTTGGAGAAATTGTGCGCTTTTTATTTGTTAAAGCCGCAGTACACGTTTTTCAAAATTTATTTAAAGCAATAAATAAAGTGTTTAACGACTTCTGTGGTTATTACTAGTCTATTCAACATGTCTGACATTGAGGAATCTCATTGTTCTATGTGTTTAGAAGCTATTGTGGAACCCCCTCTTACATTGTGTACCTCCTTGTACTGAAAGGGCCTTACATTGTAAAGACCATATTTTAGGTCAAGAAAGTGTGCCTAAGGATGATTCTCAGTCTGAAGAGAATCAAGATATGCCATCCAATTCTCCCCAAGTGTCACAACCTTTAACGCCCACACAAGCGACGCCAAGTACTTCTAGTGCGTCTAATTCCTTTACTCTGCAAGAGATGGCTGCAGTTATGTCAACTACCCTTACAGAAGTATTATCTAAATTACCAGTGTTACAGGGTAAACGCAGTAGGTCAGGTATTAATGTGAATACTGAATCCTCTGATGCCTTGTTAGCTATTTCCGATGTACCCTCACAGTGTTCTGAGTTGGGGTTCAGGGAATTGCTGTCTGAGGGAGAGATTTCAGACTCAGGGAATGTGTTACCTCAGACAGATTTGGACGTTATGTCCTTTAAATTTAAGCTTGAACACCTCCGCCTGTTACTTCGGGAGGTTTTAGCGACTCTGGATGATTGTGACCCTATTGTGATACCACCAGAGAAATTGTGTAAGATGGACAAATATCTAGAGGTACCTACTTACACTGATGTTTTTACGGTTCCTAAAAGAATTTCGGAAATTATTAAAAAGGAATGGGATAGACCAGGTATACCGTTTTCTCCCCCTCCTAATTTTAAGAAAATATTTCCCATATCAGACACCATTTGGAACTCGTTATTAATCAGGGTTTTTTTTCCAGTGCATTGTTCCAGTAACTACTGCAGCAGCCTTTTGGTTTGAGGCTCTGGAAGAGTCTCTGAAGGTTGAGACCCCGTTAGATGACATTTTGGATAGAATTAAGGCTCTCAAGCTAGCTAATTCTTTTATTTCTGATGCCGCTTTTCAAATTGCTAAATTAGCGGTGAAAAATGCAGGATTTGCTATTCTAGCGCGTAGAGCGTTGTGGCTCAAATCTTGGTCTGCTGATGTGTCATCAAAAACTAAGCTTTTAGCTATTCCCTTTAAAGGTAAGACCCTTTTCGGGCCTGAATTGAAGGAAATCATTTCTGACATTACAGGAGGTAAAGGCCATGCCCTACCTCAGGATAAGTCTGTTAAGATGAGGGGTAAACAAAATAATTTTCGTTCCTTTCGGAATTTTAAAGGAGGACCCTCTGCTTCCTCTTCCTCCACAAAGCAGGAAGGGAATTTTACCCAATCTAAGTCAGTCTGGAGACCCAACCAGCACTGGAATAAAGGTAAACAATCCAAGAAGCCCGCTGCTGCTACTACAAAGACAGCATGAAGGGGCGGCCCCCGAACGGGACCAGATCTAGTAGGGGGCAGACTTTCTTTCTTTGCCCAGGCTTGGGCAAGAGATGTTCAGGACCCCTGGGCGCTGGAAATAGTGACCCACGGTTATCAATTGGAATTCAAGGATTTTCTCCCAAGAGGGAGATTTCATCTTTCAAGATTATCTGTAGACCAGATAAAAAGAGAGGCGTTCTTACGCTGTGTAAAAGACCTTTCTACCATGGGAGTAATTTGTCCCGTTCCAAAATTGGAACAGGGACAGGGGTTTTACTCAAATCTTTTCATGGTTCCCAAGAAAGAGGGAGCTTTCAGACCCATTTTAGATCTCAAGTGTCTAAACAAGTTTCTCAGAGTCCCATCGTTCAAGATGGAGACTATACGAACAATTTTACCAATGATCCAGGAGGGTCAATATATGACTACCGTGGATTTGAAGGATGCTTGCCTTCATATTCCTATCCACAAGGATCATCAGTTTCTAAGGTTTGCCTTCCTGGACAAACATTATCAGTTTGTGGCTCTTCCCTTCGGGTTGGCCACAGCACCCAGAATCTTCACAAAGGTTCTAGGGTCTCTTCTGGCGGTTCTCGGACCGCGAGGCATAGCAGTGTCTCCTTATCTGGACGATATTCTGATCCAGGCATCAACGTATCAACTGACAAAATCTCACATGGGCCCAGTGTTGTCTTTCCTGAGAACTCACGGTTGGAAGGTGAACATAGAGAAGAGTTCACTAGTTCCACTGACAAGGTTTCCCTTCTTGGGAACTCTGATAGACTCGGTAGACATGAAAATATTTCTGACGGAGGTCAGAAAATCAAAGATTCTAAATACTTGCCGAGCACTTCAGTCCATTCCTCGGCCATCAGTGGCTCAGTGTATGGAGGTAATTGGATTAATGGTAGCGGCAATGGACATCATTCCGTTTGCTCGCTTTCATCTCAGACCACTGCAGCTGTGCATGCTCGGACAGTGGAATGGGGATTATGCGGATTTATCTCCTCAGATAAATCTAGATCATGAAACCAGAGACTCTCTTCTTTGGTGGTTGTCGCCGGATCATCTGTCCCAGGGGACTTGTTTCCGCAGACTCTTGTGGGTGATAGTGACAACGGACACCAGCCTTCTGGGCTGGGGTGCAGTCTGGAATTCCCTGAAGGCTCAGGGTGTTTGGACTGATTCATTTATCAATCATCAGGGGGGAACAAGGAGTCCCTTAGCGATGATAGAGGTTTCCAAGATAATCCGATGGGCAGAGGCCCACTCTTGTTATCTGTCAGCAATCTACATCCCAGGAGTAGAGAACTGGGAAGCTGATTTTCTAATTCGACAGACCTTTCATCCGGGGGAGCGGGAACTCCATCCGGAGGTGTTTGCCTCACTGATTCTCCGATGGGGCAGACCGGAATTGGCATTCTGTCGAGATGCCATCAGATCCAAGCTTCCAAGATACGGATCCAGGTCGAGGGATCCTCAGGCCGAACTGATAGATGTCACTTTACTTGCATGAGCTCAATGTTATCTATATGAAAGATGTGAACTAATGCCCTCTAGTGGTCAAAATGTATTCAGATTAGAGGCAAGGTCTTCAAGGTCTAAGAAATTAGCATATGAACCTCCTAGGTTTAGCTTTCAACTAAGAATACAAAGAGAACAAAGCAAAATTGGTGATAAAAGTAAATTGGGAAGTTGTTTAAAATTGCATGCCCTATTTAAATCATGAAAAAATATTTTGGACTTGACTGTCCCTTTAAAGTTTTATTTGACGGAAATCCTTAGTTGCCTGTAGTCATCTTCATTATTCATTGTTTATTCTGGAAAGCGTAGGGTTCAGAAAGCTACGGCTACCTCTTTCTTTTTGGCTGAGAATTATCATCCGCCTGGCATATGAGACTGCTGGACAGCCGCCTCCTGAAAGAATTACGGCTCATTTTACTAGGGCTGTGGCTTCCACATGAGCCTTTAAAAACGATGCATCTGTTGAACAGATTTGTAAGGCTGCGACTTGGTCGTCCCTTCATACTTTTTCCAAATTTGATACTTTTGCTTCTTCTGAGGCTGTTTTTGGGAGAAAAGTTCTTCAAGCAGTGGTGCCTTCCGTTTAGGTCTCTGTCTTGTCCCTCCCTTTCATCCGTGCCCTGTAGCTTTGGTATTGTATCCCACAAGTAAAGATGAAATCCGTGGACTCGTCGTATCTTGTAGAAGAAAAGGAAATTTATGCTTACCTGATAAATTGATTTCTTCTACGATACGAGTCCACGGCCCTCCCTGTCAATTTAAGACAGATTATAGTTTTTATTATTTACAACTTCATTTACCTCTGCACCTTTTAACATTTCCTTTCTCTTCCTATAACCTTCGGTCGAATGACTGGGGGTGGAGGGGAAGGGAGTAGCTATATATACAGCTCTGCTTTGCCACTTCCTGTTAGCAGGAGGATAATATCCCACAAGTAAGGATGAAATCCGTGGACTCGTCGTATCGTAGAAGAAATCAATTTATCAGTTAAGCATAAATTTCCTTTTTATGATTCAGATAGAACATACAATTTTAAACAACTTTCCAATTTAATTCTATTATCAAATATTCTTCATTCTCTTGTTATCCATTGCTGAAGGGACAACATTGCACTACTTACAGGAAGCTGAAAATATCTATTTAGCCAATCACAAGAGACAAATGTGTGCAGGCACCAATTAGCAGCAGCTCCCACTAGTGTATGATATGTGCGTATTCTATTTTCAAATGTGCTTTGTTCTCTTAAATTCACTTCATTTTTTAACAAGGGATACTAAGTGTCTTAAAATGACATGCTCTATCTGAATCATGTAAGTTTAATTTTGACTTTTCTATCCCTTTAAGGTCTTACATAAAATATGTTTTTACTTGTGCTCCAGATCAGATATTCTCATAATGTGGCCTGTTAGGGAGGTCTTAGGACAGGTTTGAAAACCAGTGCTTTAGAGGTCACGTTTTGTGGATCTCTGAACTAGAGCACAGGTGAATATGCAGCTGATTAGTAACCATGGTTATTTCACCTGCTCTCATCCATTTCATGTTATCATGAAAACTTGTTGGAGACCTGATGACGGGTTTGAAAACCAGTGATTTAGAGGGTAGATCCTCTTAAGTACTCCGTTTCTACATTTAAGTGCATTTTTTTGAAAGCTGACCCCTAGTATTCCTGTAAAGATCACCTAATGCATGCTAAACAGTCAAATGCTGCACTTGCCATTAAAGTGAAGGTCAATTTTGATGAATTAGTGCCTGTTTTTTTTATAATCCTATTAAAAACAAGGGCACTTTAATTCACCAAAATTCACACACAAAACGTACCTTTTTAATCCTGGCAGCGGCTCCAGCACTTCCTCCGCCCGTCACAAGCAGTTTTCACGGGTCCAAAATGATGAATCCAACTTCCTCCAATCACGGCGTTGCATCAGGCCAAGATTCCCCCGGTGGGGAAGCTGTGATTGGAGGAAGCCCAAATCGTCATTTCTGACGTCTGCAGAGGCTTCCGACGGCCGTGGGAATCGCTGGAGCGGCTGCCAGAATGAAAAGGTACGTTTTTGAAGAAAAAGAGTGAAATTTCAGTTTTGATAAATTAAAGTGCCCTTGTTTTTAATAGGATTATTAAAAATCGGGCACTAATTCATCAAAATTGACCTTCACTTTAAAGGAATCTGGTCTTCCTCTGTTTCTTCTGTACAACTGAGTTCTTCATATTTTGCTTCAGGATTTAAAGATTTTGTGCGCTCCAATTATAAGTGTGAAAGAGTCTCTCACATCGAACCTGCTGCTAATTTATCTAGTCATTCTGAATCTCTGAAAATAACTGTTCATCAGATCTGATCTTTAGACTCGAACTTGAACACCTCAAAACCGCCTGAAGGTGATGTCAGAAAAAGGCTGAACAAGGATTCAAACCGGTAACTACAAGAGAACAGGGTAGAGGGACGATTTTCAAACCTTGATCTAATTTTCCTTAGCACCTACAAACCTCATTTTAAAGAGAATCGTCAACTCTTTCGGTTGGTGGTGGTTGGGGAGCAGTACGACACAACAGATCATTTAAAAATAAAGATTAGAAAAAAATGGGGATTTGCCTGAGGGTAATACCTTATATGCACAATAAAAATAAATTCTGGTATGGCTAGAGATCCCTAATAAAGTTTATTTTCACTTTCACACATGCCATGATATATAAATATAATAATGTTATATTGTGAATCTGCTGGACCTGCTTAAAAAAAGACAATATAATCTGTGTTGGTCATTTACTGAAATTTGACTAAAATAGGGTTCAAAATATAGTTAACAAAAAAAGCTCAAAATTGGCTTAGCAGCAAAAGAGTTAAAAGGTCAAATTTCAGCGCATTTTATTTTATTCCGCAAGAAAATTTCCTGACATTCTAAGCTTTGGTTTTATTCTAACTAAAGCTTGAAAAGTTATTAAACCAATTTTCTCAATGGGATGTAAGGTCAGACATTCTCAATGCGTATTTAAACAGTATTAATAGATTTAAGAAGTTCACCAAATAACTTGCGCTGTGCTTTTTTTTTCCATCCATTCACCAGCTATTGCGGCCCAAATAAAAGGTAGGTTTCCAAACCCACCATGAGGCTAATTTGTATTAGCTAATCATGGTGGTCAAACTGAGTACTCGCTTCCCTGCCGTTATGGGTACTTGGAAGAAGACAACGCATGTGCTCTGTTCTGCCAAATTTTAACGCATGTGCGTTGTGTTTTTCAATTCCATCTCGATGCTAGCGGTCATGTGACTTGTTATTCCCGACTCAGGCAAGATAATATATGCGTGCATTAGAGTCTTCAAGACCGCCCTTTGTAGGGGGCTGGAAATTTTGAAGTCGGCTATAGAAATAAAATATTGGTTTAAAACCTGATCAGAGCTTCGTTTTGAATAAATTGTAAGTACATTCACATTCATAAATATGTAAAAGTTTGCATTTAAAAAAAAGTTATGTTTTTATATTGACTTTACTATTCAGATTTTTTTTATTTGGTTCTACTTCCAAGTTACAAAGGATTCCTTTACTCTAGATTCAGAAGGATTACTTGGAGGTGGAAAGGTCACCCCTAAAATACATTTCAGCCCATTCCACTAGATTAGTTTCCACTTTCTGGGCTTTCAAAAATGAGACTTCTATTATTGAGCAAATTGGCAAGGAAGCAACATGGTCATCCTTACTACCACTTTGTTTTTGTCTCTTTTGAAGTAGCTTTTGTCAGGAAAGTCCTCTTGGAAGTAGCGTCTGGACATAGAATTCCTTTAAAAAATAGAAAATGTTTCGCCTAAATTGTTTGTGTACTACATACCTTGGCTATTAGTTCCCAGGAAAAAATGGCTTGTGGATAGGGTTGCACTGATACAATTTTTTTAAGACCGAGTACAAGTACCGATAATTTTTTCAAATACTCACCAATACCAATTACCGATACTTTTTTCAGTGTCAGTTTACCAAGCACAATACAGACTAATGATTTAAGATTGCTTCTTTATAATTATGAACTGTATCTCAAAATACATTTTGAAATAATAAAAACAGTTTTATGTGCTTGTTGTCACAAAGTTCACAGAACATGTTTATAAATAAAAATATTACAATAACATAATAACAACAACAACAAATAACAGCTGCAGCAGCTGGGTCTGGAAATCTACAATTTAAAGGGGTGATTACTGGATACAATTGGGTTGTAGGGTGCCTATATAACTGAATCTGACATGTGTACTTAATACAAAGTATTATAATTTAATTCTGAAAATAACATTGGGGGAGGAGTATCCCAGTAATCCCCTTTGAGAAAAATGGGGCATTTGTGTTTTACGGACTCAACAGAAAATAGGGCTGATCTTCATATTTTTCAAGGGCTGCCTTTTATTCCCAGTCCAACCCTGGTTAAGGATGTTCCTCAGAGTACAGTATGTTTTGAACATAATTGTGCAAGATGAGAACTAGCAGTATAACAGGCAATCTAGCAATTAGAATAATTTTTCAAAAGTTAGTGGCAAGTTCTTGATAAGGAACAGAAGCATCTCTGCATGTTCAGCTATAAGTCTGTTTCTGCCATCAGTAAGGACATTTGACGCTAAGCTGAACAGTCTTTCACTTTCCACACTACTGCATTGGTCAGAAAGATATTTTGGGGCCATTAAATCTCAGTTTATTAACTGCCCAGTACTTCAGGGGTTTGTCTGAATAAGGTACAGTGATCTAACCCAGGTAGGCTAAGGCTTCCAGCTGTAAAGTAGTACTAGTATCGGTGCAACCCTACTTGTGGACACTCACCATCTTATGAAAGAAAATGTATTAAGAGTTAATTTCTCATATATTTTGTTTCTGGCAGCAGTTCTAGTTTGTACTTTATTTTCCCTGCTGTCCTTTCCTACATTTCTGCTTCTCATTGGCTATAAATATGATTAACATACCAGAGAAGTTAGAGTTATGGGAATCTTTGTCTCCTGCTTCAAGTGGCCAGAAGTTGAATTTTAGGAGTAATGGCTTGTGGACTCTCACCACAATTAAATATATTTATCAGTTATGTATAAATTGAGGAGTTTTTTTCCTCCACACATGATATAGCAGCCCACAAAGCCAAAGAAAAACTCAACTGCATGCATGATTTAAATTAATTGAAGCATGCTCTTGATTATACACCAAGCCAGAGGTACGACTAAGCGTGCGCATCGGGTCACAAAAGGGGGATGTAAACAGTGTAATTGTGATTCACTGTTTACTGGAATTGTTGCCAGATAGCATTTTTAATTAAAACCTGTAAGACAGCAACAACAACAAACATTTAAAAAAAAAAAACTTAAAGGGACATTTAACCCAAATTTTTTTCTTTCGTGATTCAGATAGAGCATGAAATTTTAAGCAACTTTCTAATTTACTCCTATTATCAAATTGTCTTTATTCTCTTGGTATCTTTATTTAAAATGCAAGAATGTTAGTTTAGATGCCGGCCCACTTTTGGTGAACAGCCTGGGTTGTCCTTGCTGATTGGTGAATAAATTCATCCACCAATAAAAAGTGCTGGCCAGAGTTCTGAACCATGAAAAAAGCTTAGATGCCTTCTTTTTCAAATAAAAATAGCAAGAGAACAAATAAAAATTGATAATATGAGTAAATTAGAAAGTTGCTTAAAATTGCATGCTCTATCTGAATCGCGAAAGAAAAACTGCAGCTTTGTTTTGTCAAATGATATATTTTATGTTTGTTCTTTTCACTGATTTCCCTGTCCCCCAGAACAATAGAGACCCCTGCTAACCAATCACAAACTAATATTCAGATAGCGCAAACTCGGTTTGCACGTGTGTAGACTGGGGTGGCTTGTCCTCTTGTATTCTCTTAAAGGGGCAGTATACACTCATTTTAATATAACTGCATGTAATAGACACAACTATAAAGATTTATATGCACAGATACTGATCTAAAAAGCCAGTATAAAATGGTTTAAAAACTTACTTAGAAGCTCCCAGTTAGCTCTGTTAAAAGGGTAGCTGGAACACCCAATGCAAGTGGGAAATATCAGACACTCCCCTCCCCCTTCCTTTGCATATGAAAAGACCCTTTACACAAACGGGAGTAAGCTGGAGTAGGTATACATCAGTATTCTCCTAAAACATTGGGGCTTGGTTAGGAGTCTGAAAATCACCTCAATGTTATTTAAAAATAAGCAAAACTATAGATTTATGTATAGTTGGGCTATATAAATCGATCATCTACAAAACATGTATGCAAAGAAAAATCTAGTGTATAATGTCCCTTTAAGGTGGTTTAGCACTGATTCAACTTAGTTACTATTGCAAATAATGATTTTCCTATCGTGACTATTGATGCAAAACGTATAATTCACCTTTTAAAAATGTGACACCATTGAAGCTTAGAGAGGCAGTGCAAAGTAAATAAAAGTTCACATAAATTGCCTAAAAGTATAAACCCAAGCGTTTATGGAAGAAATTGAAACAAATGTATTTCTCTTGTAAGATGTATCAAGTCCACGGATTCATCCTTACTTGTGGGATATTCTCTTCCCCTACAGGAAGTGGCAAAGAGAGCACCCACAGCAGAGCTGTCTATATAGCCCCCCCTTAGCTCCACCCCCCCAGTCATTCTCTTTGCCTACTCTAAGTAACTAGGAAGTGCAGAGCGAGTGTGGTGACAAAAATGTTAGTTTTTTATTTCTCAAGCAAAGTTTTGTTATTTTAAATGGTGCCGGTGTGTACTATTTACTCTCTGGCAGAAAAGAGATGAAGATTTCTGCAAGGAGGATTATGATCTTAGCACTTTGTAACTAAGATCCACTGCTGTTCTCACAAGGGCTGAAGAGTACATGAAAACTTCAGTTGGGGGAACGGTTTGCATGCTAAGCTGCATATGAGGTATGTTCAGTCTATATTTTTCTAGACAGACTGCGTTTATTCTAGAAAAGGCTGGCAATATCCCCATGAGGGAAGGGTAAGCTGTATTCAGACACTTGGATAGGAATTTCAGCTTGCTTGAAGGGCTCATTTGTTACTGGTGACACTGTTAGGAAAAAACGTTTTTGTTTTTTCAGTAAATGATGCAATTTTAACGTTTTTTGAAGGGACTAAAGGGGTCATTATGGCTTGTGTTTTTAAGAAAATGTTTCCCATATCTGACACCACGAGGGACTCATGGCAGACAGTTCCTAAGGTGGAGGGAGCTATTTCTACTCTGTCTAAGCGTACAACTATACCTATTGAGGACAGTTGTGCTTTCAAAGATCCTATGGATAAAAAATTAGAGGGTCTCCTGAAGAAAATTTTTGTTCATCAAGGTTTTTCTCTCCAACCTATTGCATGCATTGTTCCTGTAACAACTGCAGCTGCTTTCTGGTTTGAGGCTCTAGAAGAGGCTCTTCAAATGGAGACTCCATTAGAGGAAATTATGGACAGAATTAAGGCCCTTAAGTTGGCTAATTCTTTCATTACAGATGCCGCTTTTCAACTGGCTAAATTAGCGGCAAAGAATTCAGGTTTTGCCATTTTAGCACGCTGGGCGTTATGGCTTAAATCCTGGTCTGCTGATGTGTCATCTAAATCTAAACTTTTGAACATTTCTTTCAAGGGTAAGACCCTATTCGGGCCTGAACTGAAAGAGATTATTTCAGACATCACTGGATCAAATAAGATGAGGACCAAACAAAATAATTTTCGTTCCTTTCGGAACTTTAAGAGTGGTCCCGCTTCAGCTTCCTCTGCTACAAAGCAAGAGGGGAATTTTGCCCAATCCAAGTCAGTCTGGAGACCTAACCAGGCTTGGAACAAGGGTAAACAGGCCAAGAAGCCTGCAGCTGCCTCTAAGACAGCATGAAGGGGTAGCCCCCGATCCGGGACCGGATCTAGTAGGGGGCAGACTCTCTCTCTTCGCTCAGGCTTGGGCGAGAGATGTTCAGGATCCCTGGGCTTTAGAAATTGTGTCCCAGGGATATCTTCTGGAATTCAAGGGGGAGATTTCACATTTCTCGATTGTCTGTAAACCAGACAAAGAGAGAGGCGTTCTTACACTGTGTAGAAGACCTATATACCATGGGAGTGATCCGCCCAGTCCCAAAAGAGGAACAGGGGCTAGGGTTTTATTCAAATCTGTTTGTGGTTCCCAAGAAAGAGGGAACTTTCAGACCAATCTTGGATATCAAAATTCTAAACAAGTTCCTCAAAGTTCCATCATTCAAGATGGAGACTTTTCGGACTATTCTACCTCTGATCCAGGAGGGTCAATATATGACTACCATGGACTTAAAGGATGCGTATCTACACATCCCTATTCACAGAGATCATCAATTCCTCAGATTCGCCTTTCTAAACAGGCATTACCAGTTTGTGGCCCTTCCCTTCGGGTTGGCCACGGCTCCCAGAATTTTCACAAAAGTGCCAGGGTCCCTTCTGGCAGTTCTACGACCACGGGGCATAGCAGTGGCGCCTTATCTAGACGACATCTTAATTCAGGCATCGACTTTCCAGCTAGCCAAGTCTCACACGGACATCGTGTTGGCTTTTCTGAGATCTCACGGGTGGAAGGTGAACATAAAAAAGAGTTCTCTCTTCCCTCTTACAAGAGTTTCCTTCCTAGGGACTCTGATAGACTCGGTAGAAATGAAAATATTTCTGACGGAGGTCAGAAAGTTAAAACTCTTAACTACTTGCCGAGCTCTTCATTCTATTCCTCAGCCATCAGTGGCTCAGTGTATGGAGGTAATCGGACTCATGGTAGCGGCAATGGACATAGTTCCTCTTGCCCGCCTACACCTCAGACCACTGCAGCTATGCATGCTCAAACAGTGGAATGGGGATTATGCAGATTTATCTCCTCAACTGCATCTGGACCAGGAGACCAGAGATTCTCTTCTCTGGTGGTTGTCTCAGGACCACCTGTCCCAGGGAATGTGTTTCCGCAGGCTAGAGTGGCTCATTGTAATGACAGATGCCAGCCTGCTAGGCTGGGGTGCAGTCTGGAATTCCCTGAAAGCACAGGGCTTATGGTCTCGGGAGGAAGCTGTCCTTCCAATAAACATTCTAGAACTGAGAGCGATATTCAATGCACTTCAGGCGTGGCCTCAGCTTGCTGCGGCCAAATTCATCAGGTTTCAGTCTGACAACATCACAACTGTAGCTTATATCAATCATCAAGGAGGAACAAGGAGTTCTCTAGCGATGATGGAGGTAACCAAGATAATCCGGTGGGCAGAGGATCACTCTTGCCATCTCTCAGCGATCCACATCCCAGGAGTAGAGAACTGGGAGGCGGATTTTCTAAGTCGTCAGACTTTTCATCCGGGGGAGTGGGAACTCCATCCGGAGGTATTTGCCCAGCTGATTCAGCTATGGGGCACACCAGAATTGGATCTGATGGCGTCTCGTCAGAATGCCAAACTTCCTCGCTACCGATCCAGGTCCCGGATCCCAAGGCGGTACTGATTGAAGGACCAAGGCACTGCTAGAGCATCTATCTGGCCTATGTATTTCCACCGTTTCCTCTCCTTCCACGTCTGGTTGCCAGAATCAAGCAGGAGAGAGCTTCGGTAATTCTGATAGCACCTGCGTGGCCACGCAGGACTTGGTATGCAGATCTAGTGGACATGTCCTCGGTTCCACCGTGGACTCTGCCAATGAGGCGGGACCTTCTAATCCAAGGTTCGTTCACGCATCCAAATCTAATTTCTCTGTGTCTGATTGCTTGGAGGTTGAACGCCTGATTCTATCAAAGCGTGGTTTCTCTGAGTCGGTCATTGATACCCTGATTCAGGCTAGAAAGCCTGTCGCCAGGAAGATCTATCATAAGATTTGGCACAAATATCTTTATTGGTGTGATTCCTAGAATATTGTCTTTTCTCCAAGAAGGTTTGGAGATGAGATTATCTGCTAGTTCCCTAAAAGGACAAATATCTGCTTTGTCTATTCTACTTCACAAACGTCTGGCGGATGTTCCAGACGTTCAAGCATTTAGTCAGGCTTTGGTCAGAATCAAGCCTGTATTTAAACCTGTTGCTCCGCCATGGAGCCTAAACTTAGTTCTTAAAGTTCTTCAAGGGGTTCCGTTTGAACCTATGAATTCCATAGATATTAAGCTTCTATCTTGGAAAGTTTTGTTTTTAGTAGCTATCTCTTCGGCTCGACGAGTTTCTGAGCTATCTGCTTTACAATGTGATTCACCTTACCTTGTTTTCCATGCAGATAAGGTGGTTTTACGTACCAAACCTGGGTTTCTTCCTAAGGTTGTTTCTAATAAGAATATCAATCAAGAGATTGTGGTTCCTTCTTTGTGTCCTAATCCTTCATCTAAGAAGGAACGTTTGTTACACAATCTTGATGTGGTTCGTGCTTTAAAGTTCTACTTACAAGCAACTAAAGATTTCCGTCAAACATCTTCTTTGTTTGTTGTTTATTCTGGTAAATGGAGAGGTCAAAGGGCTACGGCTACCTCTCTTTCCTTTTGGCTGAAAAGCATCATCCGTTTGGCCTATGAGACTGCTGGACAGCAGCCTCCTGAAAGAATTACTGCTCATTCTTCTAGAGCTGTGGCTTCCACATGGGCTTTTAAAAATGAGGTTTCTGTTGAACATATTTGTAAGCGATACTTTTGCTTCTTCGGAGGCTATTTTTGGGAGAAAGGTTCTACAAGCAGTGGGGCCTTCCGTTTAAGGTACCTGTCTTTTCCCTCCCTTCATCCGTGTCCTAAAGCTTTGGTATTGGTATCCCACAAGTAAGGATGAATCCGTGGACTCGATACATCTTACAAGAGAAAACATAATTTATGCTTACCTGATAAATTTATTTCTCTTGTGATGTATCGAGTCCACGGCCTGTCCTGTTTTTTAAGACAGGCATATATATTTTTATTTTAAAACTTTCAGTCACCACTGCACCCTATAGTTTCTCCTTTTTCTTCCTAGCCTTCGGTCGAATGACTGGGGGGTGGAGCTAAGGGGGGAGCTATATAGACAGCTCTGCTGTGGGTGCTCTCTTTGCCACTTCCTGTAGGGGAGGAGAATATCCCACAAGTAAGGATGAATACGTGGACTCGATACATCACAAGAGAAATAAATTTATCAGGTAAGCATAAATTATGTTTTTCTAGTAAAAGGCTGTAAAATAAATAATGAATGTATATTGTAATAATGTTTCACTTGCAATAATGAAACATTTTATGCATTGCTGAAAAGTCAAGTTTAATGGTCCTTTTTAAAGTGATTGCAAAGTTTAATGAATTACTGCCCAGTATGTAAAAAATAATCCTAAAAACAGGGGCACTTTAATTAAACTTTACAAAGACGCTTTATTTTTAAAATATTTACCACTCAGTTATAGTAAACATATTGCCATTCCTCCGTTCACATCTCCTACTTTCTTTAGCCGAGTGATGACGAATCTGGCTTCTTCCAATCGTTGTGTGTCCCATCTGGCATCCAACTCATGGGGCACGCAACAATTGGTGGAAGCTGTTATTTATAGGTATGTGTTAGTGTGTATTCCATGAAAAATAGTACCTTAAAGGACCAGTAAATACAGTAGCTATGCATAATAACAAGACAATGCAATTGTACTTAGTGTGAACTAAAAATGAGTAGAAGATTTTATTTCTGACAAATTCTCCCTGTATCATGTGATAGCCATCAGCCAATTACAAATGCATATGTTTATTCTGTGAATTCTTGCACATGCTCAGTAGGAGCTGGTGACTCAAAAAGTGTAAATATAAAAAGATTGTGCACTTTTTGTTAAAGGAAGTAAATTGGTAAGTTTTTTTTGTTGTTGTTTTTGTTGTTGTTTTTTTAATTGAATGCTCTATCTGAATCATCAAAGTTTAATTTTGCCTTGAGTGTCCCTTTAAATTTTATACGGTAACCATGAGTGTCCCCTTACATTTTATACACCAAGTATACTTATGTGATGTTAGTTAGCAGGCCCTGACAGGTGTGACAAAATGAAAGAGCCCTATTTAAAGGGACATCATGATTTAGATAAAGCATACATATATTTTTTTTTAAAACAACTTGCCAATTTACTTGTATTTTATCTAGTTTGATTTGTTCTTTTGATATCCTTTAGTGAAAAGAATATCTAGGTAGACTTAGAAGCAGGGAGATAGGTGCAAAGTGTTGGCTGCACATATATGCATGTTGTTAGTGGTTTACTGATGTGTTCAGCTAGCTCCCAGTAGTGCTTTGCTTCTACTTCAATAATGGATATCAAGACAATGAAGCAAAATTGATAGCAGGTGTAAATTGAAAGGTGTTTAAAACTGTGTTCTTTCTTATAATATTGAAAGAAAAATGTTTGGTTTCCTGTCCCTTTAAGCACATTTAATATTTTTTTTTTAAATAACAATGTTGAACGGACATAGCACGCTTTGTAATGCAAACTAATTATGTGAAGTGAAACATTGCAATATACTTTTACTGTAATTTAACCCTCAACATTGCAAGTTTTCCGATGTCCTCGATAATTGAAAGTATAAGCTCCAGATGTCACAAGCCGAGCCCTACTGCTACCTCCACATTGTTTGATCATTGTAAGTACATATTGACTTCTGTCCCTGAATGGCCTCAGCAGAGGCGATAAGAGTCTTTTCAAAAGCTTTTGCAAAACCATGCAAGTTGACCGTGACTGTCCATGTGTATTGGCTGTTTGCCAGAAAAAGGTAAGCATTAGGGAAGTGAGGCCATTAAACAATTATTGTAACAAACAAGGTGTTAACTACACAAAAGTCTTGTAATTTTACCATGCTGCTTGTTTTGATTTTGAAACTTAAAGTGATGGTTACTACAGTCTATACTGAAAATATATCTGATTATTGCTGTAGGCCTCACACAAACATTGGATGAGAGGTGAATATGTCACCACTTGGAAAAAAAGGGGTATTCTAAGTGGGACGGCAGTTGTGGGAGCACGAGTGTAATAAAGAACATCCTGTTGTGGTTTTTTAATTTATTTATTTATAACCCTTCTAGGTACTATCTTGATCTAAAGTAAATGAGCCCATATATATATATATATATTTTTTTATTATTATTATTTATTTATACTCGGTAAAAGCTGTGTTTACCATCTCTTTAATTGGAGATGCACAACTGGCCCATAGGAGAAACTAAACTTGTTCTATTGGTGGATATTTTACCCCACAAACAAAGGAATGTAACAAATACGTTTTGGCACATGAACATCTGTTTTAATGTGTATTAACAGGCAGTTTGGGACTATTTATGTCAATGAGAGAAAGTCTTCCTTCTAGACCAATATCCTTACCTGTGTATGTGGATAGATATGTAGAGATTTTTCCTTCTTTAAATGTAAAGGTGGTTTTGCGTAACCCATTCTAGTAAATAAAAATTTAATTATAAATTTATGAGTATTTCCCCCATCCGTGTGCACTCAATTTGCAACCTCAATCAGATATGAAGTAAGTATAGCTTGTAGGTGGAAGAAAATGCACTCAGGTCTATAGCTTGTACTTGTGCGTCCTTGTTTGCCCTGAAGTGTATAGAAAATTGCTCTTTATGTCTATTTTCTCTACAGTAATCTATAAGGAATAAAATCAATCCTTCCCTGAATAGGGAGAAACCCTTTGAAATTAGGAGACATTAATTTTTACTAAAGTTTAAAAGCTCATAAGGTAGATTACAGAGCATAAAATTACTTGGTCAAACACATTTAGACTAAACATTTACTGCATATTATCAAATGAAGGATTTATAGCTCTATTGTGAATTGATTTTATATTATATACTCTTCATATACATCATTCCTTTAAGGGGTTACATATAGTGAGTTAAAGTCTGTATTAGTAGCAACACATTTTGAATAAATTACAACACTGGATATAAGACATCCTTACTAATTACTGAATTTAGGTTTTTCATCCACCGAAATTGCTCAAAGGTGCATACAATCTAGAACATAGCCAAGAAATCCCCATAGACAAATATGCAGTACAAGGGGGTGGTATTGAAGAGCTCAGTGACTTTAATCTTGGCACTGTCATAGATGCCATCTTTGCCATTAGTCCTTTCAAGAAATTTCTGGGCTATTAGATTTGCCCCAGTCAACTGTGAGCTTGAAGTGTGTAGAAGCAACAGCAGCCCAGACAAAAAGTGGTAGACCAGTGCTAAAGTGTGTAGCGCATAAAAATATCATCTGTTGCATCACTCACTGCCTCTGGAAGCAACATCAGCACAAGAACTGTGCATCGGGAGCCTCTTAAAATGGGTTCCTATGGCTGAGCAGCTGTACACGTACCTTACATCAACATGCACAGAGCCAAGCATCAGCTGGAGTTGTGTAAAGCATGTGACCACTGGACCTAACCACGTTCATTTTCTGTGAATTATTCTGGAGATAGATTATATCAAAATATTTCTTCCAGGCCTAGCCACTTTGGATATAGTTCCAAGGTCCTAGCAGAATCATGATTCCTTAGACAACTGAGAATGCATCTCATCTGCTAAAGATTTCCCCCAGTTCAAGGACTTTAAGTACAAAGGAGAGTCCTCTCCACAGAGTATAGTCTTTTGGTTGGGGCACTGAGTCTGGAATCAGCTCAGGTGTGTCCCCTTTCTGTTAATATTTTAAAACTCAGAACAGTATTTCTAAAGGAGGGAGGGGGTCATATATGTTTACAGAAGGCTTGCAATTTTAGTAAGAAAAGCTGTTGATCTCCTGAGATGAGTATAAATGCACCACAAAGCATACTTATTTGAAACAACAAAATATAACAGCCCTGGCAAGTAGCCAGGGATAGGCAAGGTGTCTGTACACGGACACTGGTGTCCGTGACCAGCCCTTGCAGTGTCCGCCACCCATTTAGTGGGGGAGAGGGACTCGGGATGAATAGAATCCTCCTTGACACATGCAGCGCCATGTTTCTCAGGGTTGGGGCAGCGCCCGCATGAGGAAGCCACTCAGTAGCGCGAAAATGACTCAGAGAGAGGGACGATTCAAGAAGCAAGCTGCTATTTTAGCTTATGTCCTGCTTCTGCACATCTCTAGTTTACCTCTGTTATAAATGTATTCCAATTTTAATTTCTTCTGTTGAAGACAATAGCTATTGTGATATCCCAGACTGTCATGATATATAAATACTCAAAACTATTTTGTAATTTTAATTTAAAAGGCATAATATTTATAAATTTAGGATAACAGCTAAAAAAAATCATAGTCTGATTTGTAGAAAAAAATAATGGAAAACTACTATACATTTTCTTTAAATGTTGTTTCATGTTTTTATCACATACAAGTTACAGTTCTGTCTGTTTTTTTTTTATTCATTTATTTTTTTCTCTCTAAAAGATTAGATTTTTAACCATTAATAATAATGACATTTAAGAAACTTGTGGGGTTTCACAAACTAACAGGTCACAAAGAGGCCAGCATTCTATGACACTTTAAATTTTGTTACTCTATTCCTTATGCCCTAAAGCCAACAAAATGGTGATATTTCCTTTTTAACCTTTCTTGCACCACACACAATATAATATATGATCCAGTTAGATTTATGGAAATTTTGTTTCCATTAAATGGACACTAAACCCAATTTTTTTTCTTTCATGATTCAGATGCAATTTTAAGCAACTTTCTAATTTATTCCTATTATCAATGTATCTTTTCTCTTGGTATCTTTATTTGGAAAAGCAGGAATGTAGGCTTGGTAGCCGGCCCATTTTTGGTTGAGCACCTGGGTAGAGCTTGCTGATTGGTAGCTAAATGTAGACCTTGGTGTCCTTTACTAAGATCTGTACTTTGGAAAATGTCAGCCATAGCTTGGGTCCATGTCTATCCCTGCAAGTAGCTCAAGGAAAATTTAAAATGGAGATAGTAAGGAGTATAATATATCAGTATGCCCATGCAACCTAAGCCAGCATCACAGTCCAGATACGGAACAATCTCTATCCACACCTCATATGTCAGTCTATTGGCACAGCTTGCATCATGCCAAACTTGCAGATGGAACACACGCTGCCCAGACTTCCACATTGGCTCCACCATGCTGATCACTGTCACCCCTGGACTGGTATCTCCCAAGGGGTGAGCCATTGGTGACAGCCACAGCGCCTAACCAGACCTATGAGAATTTCTTTTAATCCTGGTGAACACACTTTACGGTTATATCAGAATACACAGACCCCTTAAAAAAAAAAAAATACAACTGCAGTATCCACTATAGGATGCTTAAAAAGTGTGAATACTTGGTAAAAATAATATTGGGCTATTTTTATTTAAAGGGACGGTATACTGTAAAAATGTTTTTTTTTTATTTGTGTATATGAATTAGCTGATTTATGTTTTAAAGCCACAACCTAATAAAATGGGTTGAGCTTGTAGGTATAATCAGATCTCATTACTGTATCACATTGTGTACATATACATGCTTCCTTGTCTTATATCTGCCCATAAACCATTCACCAATACTTGGAGAGAACAATGAAAAATGAACATTGTATTACCTTATCTCTTCTATAACCCACTGGGAGTGTAATTTCTTCTACTGTGTTAACACAGCTTGGCCTTGAGGCCAAATACTTTCAGGATGGGTGGGGATACCACAGACCAAATAAACTATTTCAAATGCAAATATAAGGGTAATAGAAACACTTGTAAAACATGTAATACACTCCAGCAGGTAAAGTGGATAATTGGGAACAAATTAGAGGGGAGACAGTTTTTGAGTAAACTGTCCCTTTAATTAGCCCTTTTAGGATATGCACAGATCCCAACATGTTTTATGGCACTTTAATGGAAACAAGAGAAAACTGCAGATTTGCCAATACGTGTGCAAGAACCAGTGATCCTTATGTTTTTACTGTTGACACAATGGTAATTCCTTGGAAGTTCATATTTTATCTTTTCTCCAACTGTTTGTTCTCACAAGTGATTCATTAAATAAAAAATTAAAGAGGGTGATTTCTTCTAGCACAAGCCTAACCCAAGAGATCTTAACTTTTCTGGAAGGACAGAAGTATTTGTGTTTTCCCTCAATCTTCTGTCTCATTTTTTTTTTTTTTTACAGACATTTTAGCTAATCGGTGCTCACTCCTAAGAGCTTCACGTGCATGAGCTCAATGTTATCTATATGAAACACATGAACTAACGCCCTCTAGTGGTGAAAAACTGTCAAAATGCTTTCAGATTAGAAGTGGCCTTCAAGGTCTAAGAAATTAGCATATGAACCTCCTAGGTTTAGCTTTCAACTAAGAATACCAAGAGAACAAAGCAAAATTGGTCATACAAGTAAATTGGAATACTGTTTAAAATAACATACCCTATTTAAATCATAAAAGCTGGGGGTTTTTTTGGTTTTTTTACTAGACTGTCCCTTTAAGGCCTAAATGCTTGGTTACTAAATCCTTAAAGGGACAGTATACACCAATTGTCATATAACTGCACGTAATAGACACTACTATAAAGAATAATATTGACAGATACTGATATAAAAATCCAGTATAAAACCTTTTAAAACTTTCTTAGAAGCTCCCAGTTTAGCAGTGTTGATGAGGTTCGCTGAAACACTCAATAAAAGGGGCTGGGAGCAGACACTCCCCTCTGCCCCCTTCCCTGGACATGAAAAGACAGGTTAAACAAACAGGACCCAGCAGTAGTCTGTAAACGCATGTATACATCTGACACCGTGGGGCTTGTTTAGGAGTCTTAAAATCAGCACAATGTTATTAAAAAAAACAAAAACAAACCTAAACATTGTTACAAAAACACTCCCAGATGTGCTATATAAATGGATCATCTACAAAACATTTGTACAAAAAAAAAATCTAGTGTACAATGTTCCTTTTAATTCTCAGAATTAAAATGTTCTAAAATAAACATGTTTATATTTTTCAAAATTCTAGTTAGCATTTAAAAGCTTAGTCATATTGCATGAATCAGACAATCACCTTTGGCAAATGGTGTGATTGTAAGGGATTTATCTGTTTTGAAAGATTTTAGATTTTATTTATTTATTTTTTTACAACATAGTGAGGATATGAGCTTAATAATTGACTCATGTTTTTGCATTTTTTTTTTCTTTTTCAAAAATATTGTGACTTTATTAAGCTTTAGAAATAATTTGTCCTGTGTCTTCTTTTGGATTTAAGGGGTTGATGTTTTCAGAGCTCAAATATTTGGAAGCTACTATGGAGATCTGATTTCTTTCATATAGGTAGTGAGAGTCCATGATCCATTACTCCTGGGAATTACTCTTCCAGACCACTAGGAGGAGGCAAATATTACTAGTATTCAGTCTTGTCTTTGCCTCCGCTGGAGGTAGGTGAAGAATGAGGGTGCTCCTGACGTTCTTTTGCGTCACGGGTTCTCAGACTGAGTTGAGGCCCATTTTCCCCTTAGTGTGCTGCTGACTGAGCAAGGGATGAATTGGGTAGTGGCAGAATTACACTTATGGCCTGATTCTCAAAAACTTGCCGGCATGGAGAGAAATCATCAGCTTTTATTACTGAGCATTATGTTAATAAAGTTTATGTCCCTAACATGAAGCATGATAGGTAACTTCCCTTGATGAGATGCACAGTTCCCGAGATTAAAAAATGCCTTTAAAACAATTCGTGAGAGGCCTTGTAATACTTTTTTTTTTTTTTTTTTAAACGTTTATTGAGGACGTAATTTAACATACAACTTTTCTCAAGTATGAAGAAGAACACAATATCAACACAGAACATTGTATGAGTGGTACTGAAATATATACAGGGTTCTGTAGGCGTGAGTAATAAATGAAAATGAAGGCTTTTCCCTGTGCGCGGGTCCTCGTTTTTACAGAGGTCATCTTATGTATATACAATAGACTTTCAGAGGCATATAATCATATAACATTAAACAACTAAGGTGTGATCCTCAGAACAGTAAGCCTGTCAATGGAAGTGTTCCAATGACATGATTTTAGGTATTATGTTTACATCACAGACTCCCATCAGCATGGGGACCCTCTGACCCCTCTCCGTCTACTGTCTGTTGGTTTGCAGGCTCATCCTCCACATGATTAGTCTCAAAAAGGGGGGGTTCAGCAAGTACAACTAAGGCGCCGTGTAGTTTCTAGTGAAGCACGAGGGTGGGGGGTAAGTAAGGTGGTAAGGAGTGAAATGTCTGAGAAGGGATGCGTTCCTATTCATTTCCCTATTCCAAAATATTTAGGTGGGGGTTAGACGAGTCAGCATAGATTCCCAGGGTTCCCATGTTAGGCAGTAATTGTTCAGTTGTCCCCGTTCCCTAGCTACGTAATTTTCCATATTTTTAATATAGTTCACACATTCTAATACACTCTGTAGTCTGGGAGGCTGACTCTTCTTCCAATTCCTGGCTACAAGCAATTTAGCGGAAATAAGAGGCCTTGTAATGCTTACGAGGCATCTTATAGAATCATTCCAGATGATAGAGCTTTATAGAATCAGGCCTCTTATGGGAGTTTGTCACAAGCCTGCCACAGGTGTGGCGGGGCCCTGTCCTTAGCCTCCTCCTGTTGAGTCGTCGGTATACTCATATATCTTCTGCTGTTATGTTTCAGCACTGGTTTGGCTTTCCACTTTATATTACAGTAGTTGGGTGCCTATGGGTAAGTAAATTTTTTATATATATTTCTGGCACTCATTTAAGCCTATTGGGCTAATAATTTTGCACTTTATTGTACTCTGTAGCCTAGAGACAATATTTAGTGTATATATTTATATTTTGCCTGCTTTAAAATTTTAAGGCTTTAAATGTTTTTGCATGCTTTTTTTCTTTCAGTTTCGTTGGCGCACATTGGGTTTTTGAGTTTGCACATGTCGGCTCCTCATTTGCGCAAGTTGGTTCACCAGGATAGCGCACGTTTGTTTGTTTTTTTTGGCTCACTTTATTTTATTTTGCATATTGTCGTTTTATGTTCGTTACCTTTTCTGTTTTGCGCGTGCTATCCAGTTATTTAGTGTGCTCTGTTTTCCTGTGCGTTGTCTTTTTGTTTGATGTCTAGTTAGCACTCTCCGGCCTTGCTGTTTTGTTAATACCTTTTTTTTGGAGCTTTTACCTTGCTTCAAGAGTTCCTTTTTAGGGGAATATAGCCTTATGGTTGTGTTTTCTACTTTGTTGTAGTCTCCAATAATCATGGAGCCTTCTGTGTCTGTCCCTGAAACTTATTTAGAAGCTAATTACTCTGATCACTTTCCTATCAATGTAAAGTGTGTATATTGTAAACTAGCTGATGTATTGCCAGCAGCTCAGCCGTGCAATCCTTGTTTCAAAATTATGGATTTTAATGCTACCTTTTGTTTCTTAAGGTATCTGCCTTCATACTGTTTTTTCCACACAGGGGAGTTCTACAGTTTTCTCTCCAGGATTCAAGAATTTTGCACACTCCACAGCATCCAAAATGCTGGCGTCTATGCCTCCCTCAAGTAAGCATTCAATACATGAATTACCTTATACTAGCTCTAAGCCTGTATTAGATAATGTTCCGGATCCTAGATGTCGATTCACCCTCAGATGGTGAGATATTTTCTGATGATCAGGAGTCTGTTTCTGATCATGATTCTAAGCTACCTGTTTTTTTGTTTAAGGTTGATCATATTTGTCCCCTTTTTTAAAGAAGTATTATATACTTTAGGTTTCCAGATCCTAGTGTATATAAGGACAAGTGCTTGAATTTTTAAACCTTTCTAAGTCTCTAGAGGTTTTTCCTATTCATAATGCTGTCTCTGAGGTAGTTTCTTAGATTGGTATAAGCCTGGCTGTGTTTAAGTTAATGTATTCTTTGCCACTTCTTCTGTTGAGCTTTGGGATACAGTTCCTAAGGTGGATGGGGCTATTTCTACCTTGCCTAGGCGTACTTTCATTCCTTTGAAAGATAGTTCTTTATTTAAGGATTCTATGGAGAGAAATCTTTTCATAGGAGGTTTTTCCAGCAAGCAGGTTTTCTTTTAAGGGAAAGATGTTTTTTGATTCTGAGTTAGATTTTATCATTTCTATTGTGTTAGGAGGTAAGAAAGCCTTTCTTCCTTGAGGAGAGATGTCGCAGGGTACATTTTAAGTTCTTGATTTTCGTTCCTTTTGTATAAGAAACAGACATTTTCTTCCTTCTCTCAGAATCTAAGGTGTTCCAATTTGGCATAGTTAAAACTGGATCAGATTTAGACTATCTAAGAAACCTACTTTCTCATCGAAATGAGCATGGAGGTGTAGCCCCAATCTAGATATTCTGGTAGGAGGCAGGTTATGCCTTTTTCAGGAGGTTTGGTTCCAGTCAGTTTAGGATCCTTGGTTTCTGAATATAGTCTCTGAGTTTCTGAATTGTTTTTAGGGTGAGGCCTCTCAGAGGAAGGTTTATTCTTCTGGTCATAAAGATCCTTTTTATTCTGTTTCGGATCTGGAATCCATTGGAGTCTTTGTTCTTATTCCAATTTGGAACAGGGGTAGGGGTTCTATTTTAATCTCTTTGTTGTTCCAAAGAAGGAAGGTATTTTCAGACCAGTTTTAGATTTACTAGTTTTGAACACATTTCTCAGTGTTCCTATGCTGACTATTCTTGCTCTTGTACAGCAAGGTCAGTTTGTGTCCACAATACATTTTAAGGATGGCTTCCTTTATGTTCCTTTTCACAAGGATCCTTTCTAGTTTCTAAGGTTTGCCTTCCTGAACATTTTCAGTTTGTTGCTTTTCCATTTGGTATGGCTACTGCTCCCAGAATATTTTCTAAAGTTCTGGGTTCTCTTCGGTGATAAGAGCCCAGGGTATTTCAGTGTTTCCTTACCTGAAAAAGTCCAACAGACTTTTGTAGTTTATTCACCAGAATGGCTGGATAATTTATTTTTTCATATAGTTCTCTTGTTCCCTAGTCCAGAGTTTCCTTTCACTGAACTAAGAAGAGGCTGTTTTCTGCCTGTTCATATCTTCAGTCTGTTTGGTGCCCTTCAGTAGATCTTTGTATGGAAATTCTGGGCCTTATGTTTCAGCATCAGATACTATTCTGTTTGCTCGGTTTCAAATGAGGCTTTTTTAAGCTTTGGATGCTTTGGCAATGGTGCAGGGATCATACTCTGCTTTCTTAGAAGATTTGTTTGAATCCCAAATAACAAATTAACTGAATACTTGAAAAAACAATGTACTGCAGCTTTAAAGCAGTCAGGCAAAGCAGAGGTCTGTAAGACTTTAAAGCAGGCAGAGGATATTCCAATAGAGTGGTCAGGCAAAGCAGAGGTCAGTATAACTTTAAAGCAGGCAGAGGATATTCCAATAGAGTGGTCAGGCAAATCAGAGGTCAAAGTCACTTTAAGAAGGTTTGAGGATATTCCAATAGAGTGGTCAGGCAAAGCAGAGGTCAGTATAACTTTAAAGCAGGCAGAGGCTATTCCAATAGAGTGGTCAGGCAAATCAGAGGTCAAAGTCACTTTAAGAAGGTTTGAGGATATTCCAATATAGTGGTCAGGCAAAGCAGAGGTCAGTATAACTGTAAAGCAAGCAGAGGATATTCCAATAGAGTGGTCAGGCAAAGCAGAGGTCAAAGTCACTTTAAGCAGGTTTGAGGGTATTCCAATAGAGTGGTTCGGCAAAGCAGAGGTCAGTATCACTTTAGACAGGCAGAAAAGAAGCAACTCACAAATGAAGCACAAAGTCAGGAAGCAGGAAGACAATCCAACAAAACAGGCACCGAGGAAAAGTCCCGCTGGAGATTTAAAGAGCCGTGTGATGTCATTGAGGAGTGTCAAAGAGAGACCGCGTCACGTTACTAGGCAACGTGATGTGGCAGAGAAAGAAGACAGATCCGAGAGCCATCGTGAGACGGCAATGATCGGAATCATGACAAGAACAATATTATAGTGCAAAAAAGAATGACATTTCAGCATGTTCTCCTGTTAAACGACTTCTGTTTTATTCATATATTGCTGCCACTTTACTAAAAACACGCTCACTTGGTTTGCTGTACAGATAAGGGTTAAAAGTAAAGTAAAACAAAAAATAAAATAAATAAAATATATATATATATATAGTGCCACTTGACGGGGAAAGAAAGGAAATTCTGGAATATCAGTGCTAGATTTATTTTATTTATTTGCTTTAATTTTTAATATGCTCATATATTTACTGGATTGCAAATACCTTCCCAGGTACTGAGGAGTGGACTATAAGTTTCTTTATTATGTCACTAATGGACAGTTTTATACATGTGTAACAGCTCCACCTAATGGTCAGAGCATTGTTATCCACTGCTAGAGAATATTGATACTAATCTCATATAAAGCATAGCTTTCTACTCAAGGCTTTAATGTTTTTTTTCTATGCCCATCAAAGAGTAAAATAAAATATTTTGATTAAAAATCGTCAAATAAAGCTGCTTTAGTGAAATGTTTTGCAAATGTGTAAAAATGTATCAGAATGGAATAAATAATGTTCTATTTTTGACAGCAATTAGCAAGCAGATTGATTTGATGCATTTCTGACCCCTATGAGCAAATCAAAAGTAATTTAGCCCTGTGTTCTTAAGGGAAACAATATAGTTTTAAGTGCCACTTAAAGATCACATTTCTTTCATGTAATTAACAAGAGTCCATGAGCTAGTGACGTATGGGATATACATTCCTACCAGGAGGGGCAAAGTTTCCCAAACCTTAAAATGCCTATAAATACACCCCTCACCACACCCACAAATCAGTTTTACAAACTTTGCCTCCAAGGGAGGTGGTGAAGTAAGTTTGTGCTAGATTCTACGTTGATATGCGCTCCGCAGCAAGTTGGAGCCCGGTTTTCCTCTCAGCGTGCAGTGAATGTCAGAGGGATGTGAGGAGAGTATTGCCTATTGAATGCAGTGATCTCCTTCTACGGGGTCTATTTCATAAGGTTCTCTGTTATCGGTCGTAGAGATTCATCTCTTACCTCCCTTTTCAGATCGACGATATACTCTTATATTTACCATTTCCTCTACTGATTCTCGTTTCAGTACTGGTTTGGCTTTCTACAAACATGTAGATGAGTGTCCTGGGGTAAGTAAGTCTTATTTTCTGTGACACTCTAAGCTATGGTTGGGCACTTTATTTATAAAGTTCTAAATATATGTATTCAAACATTTATTTGCCTTGACTCAGAATGTTCAACTTTCCTTATTTCCAGACAGTCAGTTTCATATTTGGGATTATGCTTTAAATTATCATATTTTTTCTTACCTCAAAAATTTGACTTTTTTCCCTGTGGGCTGTTAGGCTCGCGGGGGCTGAAAATGCTTCATTTTATTGCGTCATTCTTGGCGCAGACTTTTTTGGCGCAAAAATTCTTTTCCGTTTCCGGCGTCATACGTGTCGCCGGAAGTTGCGTCATTTTTTACGTTATTTTGCGCCGAAAATGTCGGCGTTCCGGATGTGGCGTCATTTTTGGCGCCAAAAGCATTTAGGCGCCAAATAATGTGGGCGTCTTATTTGGCGCCAAAAAATATGGGCGTCGCTTTTGTCTCCACATTATTTCAGTCTCATTTTTCATTTGCTTCTGGTTGCTAGAAGCTTGATGTTTGGCATTTTTTTCCCATTCCTGAAACTGTCTTATAAGGAATTTGATCTATTTTGCTTTATATGTTGTTTTTTCTCTTACATATTGCAAGATGTCTCACGTTGCATCTGAGCCAGAAGATACTACAGGAAAACCACTGCCTGCTGGATCTACCAAAGCTAAGTGTATCTGCTGTAAACTTTTGGTAGCTATTCCTCCAGCTGTTGTTTGTAATAATTGTCATGACAAACTTGTTAAAGCAGATAATATTTCCTTTAGTGATGTACCATTGCCTGTTGCAGTTCCCTCAACATCTAAGGTGCAGAATGTTCCTGATAACATAAGAGATTTTGTTTCTGAATCCATAAAGAAGGCTTTGTCTGTTATTTCTCCTTCTAGTAAACGTAAAAAGTCTTTTAAATCTTCTCTCTCTACAGATGAATTTTTAAATGAACAACATCATTCTGATTCTTTGGACTCTTCTGGTTCAGAGGATTCTGTCTCAGAGATTGATGCTGATAAATCTTCATATTTATTTAAGATGGAATTTATTCGCTCTTTACTTAAAGAAGTATTAATTGCTTTAGAAATAGAGGATTCTAGTCCTCTTGATACTAATTCTATACGTTTGGATAAGGTTTTTAAAGCTCCTGCGGTTATTCCAGAAGTCTTTCCTGTTCCTAATGCTATTTCTGCAGTAATTGCTAAGGAATGGGATAAATTGGGTAATTCATTTACTCCTTCTAAACGTTTTAAGCAATTATATCCTGTTCCGCCTGACAGGTTAGAATTTTGGGACAAAATCCCTAAAGTTGATGGGGCTATTTCTACCCTTGCTAAACGTACTACCATTCCTACGTCAGATGGTACCTCGTTTAAGGATCCTTTAGATAGAAAAATTGAATCTTTTCTAAGAAAAGCTTATCTATGTTCAGGTAATCTTCTTAGACCTGCTATATCATTGGCTGATGTTGCTGCAGCTTCAACTTTTTGGTTAGAAACTCTAGCGCAACAAGTAACAAATCGTGATTCTCATGATATTATTATTCTTCTCCAGCATGCTAATAATTTCATCTGTGATGCCATTTTTGATATTATTAGAGTTGATGTTAGATTTATGTCTCTGGCTATCTTAGCCAGAAGAGCTTTATGGCTTAAGACTTGGAATGCTGATATGGCTTCTAAGTCAACTCTACTTTCCATTTCTTTCCAGGGAAACAAATTATTTGGTTCTCAGTTGGATTCTATTATTTCAACTGTTACTGGTGGGAAAGGAACTTTTTTACCACAGGATAAAAAGTCTAAAGGTAAAAACAGGGCTAACAATCGTTTTCGTTCCTTTCGTTTCAACAAAGAACAAAAGCCTGATCCTTCGTCCTCAGGAGCAGTTTCAGTTTGGAAACCATCTCCAGTCTGGAATAAATCCAAGCCTACTAGAAAGGCAAAGCCTGCTTCTAAGTTCACATGAAGGTACGGCCCTCATTCCAGTTCAGCTGGTAGGGGGCAGGTTACGTTTTTTCAAAGAAATTTGGATCAATTCTGTTCACAATCTTTGGATTCAGAACATTGTTTCAGAAGGGTACAGAATTGGTTTCAAGATGAGACCTCCTGCAAAGAGATTTTTTCTTTCCCATGTCCCAGTAAATCCAGTGAAGCTCAAGCATTTCTGAATTGTGTTTCAGATCTAGAGTTGGCTGGAGTAATTATGCCAGTTCCAGTTCCGGAACAGGGGATGGGGTTTTATTCAAATCTCTTCATTGTACCAAAGAAGGAGAATTCCTTCAGACCAGTTCTGGATCTAAAATTATTGAATCGTTATGTAAGGATACCAACGTTCAAGATGGTAACTGTAAGGACTATATTGCCTTTTGTTCAGCAAGGGAATTATATGTCCACAATAGATTTACAGGATGCATATCTGCATATTCCGATTCATCCAGATCATTATCAGTTCCTGAGATTTTCTTTTCTAGACAAGCATTACCAATTTGTGGCTCTACCGTTTGGCCTTGCTACAGCTCCAAGAATTTTCACAAAGATTCTCGGTGCCCTTCTGTCTGTAATCAGAGAACAGGGTATTGTGGTATTTCCTTATTTGGACGATATCTTGGTACTTGCTCCGTCTTTACATTTAGCAGAGTCTCATACGAATCGACTTGTGTTGTTTCTTCAAGATCATGGTTGGAGGATCAATTTACCAAAAAGTTCTTTGATTCCTCAAACAAGGGTAACCTTTCTGGGTTTCCAGATAGATTCAGTGTCCATGACTTTGTCTTTAACAGACAAGAGACGTCTAAAATTGATTACAGCCTGTCGAAACCTTCAGTCTCAATCATTCCCTTCGGTAGCCTTATGCATGGAAATTCTAGGTCTTATGACTGCTGCATCGGACGCGATCCCCTTTGCTCGTTTTCACATGCGACCTCTTCAGCTCTGTATGCTGAATCAATGGTGCAGGGATTACACGAAGATATATCAATTAATATCTTTAAAACCGATTGTTCGGCACTCTCTAACGTGGTGGACAGATCACCATCGTTTAATTCAGGGGGCTTCTTTTGTTCTTCCGTCCTGGACTGTAATTTCAACAGATGCAAGTCTCACAGGTTGGGGAGCTGTGTGGGGATCTCTGACGGCACAAGGAGTTTGGGAATCTCAGGAGGTGAGATTACCGATCAATATCTTGGAACTCCGTGCAGTTTTCAGAGCTCTTCAGTTTTGGCCTCTTCTGAAGAGAGAATCGTTCATTTGTTTTCAGACAGACAATGTCACAACTGTGGCATACATCAATCATCAAGGAGGGACTCACAGTCCTCTGGCTATGAAAGAAGTATCTCGAATTTTGGTTTGGGCGGAATCCAGCTCCTGTCTAATCTCTGCGGTTCATATCCCAGGTGTAGACAATTGGGAAGCGGATTATCTCAGTCGCCAAACGTTGCATCCGGGCGAATGGTCTCTTCACCCAGAGGTATTTCTTCAGATTGTTCAATTGTGGGGGCTCCCAGAGATAGATCTGATGGCCTCTCATCTAAACAAGAAACTTCCCAGGTATCTGTCCAGATCCCGGGATCCTCAGGCGGAGGCAGTGGATGCATTATCACTTCCTTGGAAGTATCATCCTGCCTATATCTTTCCGCCTCTAGTTCTTCTTCCAAGAGTAATCTCCAAGATTCTGTGGGAATGCTCGTTTGTTCTGCTAATAGCTCCGGCATGGCCTCACAGGTTTTGGTATGCGGATCTTGTCCGGATGGCATCTTGCCAGCCATGGACTCTTCCGTTAAGACCAGACCTTCTGTCACAAGGTCCTTTTTTTCCATCCGGATCTGAAATCCTTAAATTTAAAGGTATGGAGATTGAACGCTTGATTCTTGGTCATAGAGGTTTCTCTGACTCCGTGATTAATACTATGTTACAGGCTCGTAAATCTGTATCTCGAGAGATATATTATAGAGTCTGGAAGACTTATATTTCTTGGTGTCTTTCTCATCATTTTTCTTGGCATTCTTTTAGAATACCGAGAATTTTACAGTTTCTTCAGGATGGTTTAGATAAGGGTTTGTCCGCAAGTTCTTTGAAAGGACAAATCTCCGCTCTTTCTGTTCTTTTTCACAGAAAGATTGCTATTCTTCCTGATATTCATTGTTTTGTACAAGCTTTAGTTCGTATAAAACCTGTCATTAAGTCAATTTCTCCTCCTTGGAGTTTGAATTTGGTTCTGGGAGCTCTTCAAGCTCCTCCGTTTGAACCTATGCATTCATTGGACATTAAATTACTTTCTTGGAAAGTTTTGTTCCTTTTGGCCATCTCTTCTGCTAGAAGAGTTTCTGAATTATCTGCTCTTTCGTGTGAGTCTCCTTTTCTGATTTTTCATCAGGATAAGGCGGTGTTGCGAACTTCTTTTGAATTTTTACCTAAAGTTGTGAATTCCAACAACATTAGTAGAGAAATTGTGGTTCCTTCATTATGTCCTAATCCTAAGAATTCTAAGGAGAAATCATTGCATTCTTTGGATGTTGTTAGAGCTTTGAAATATTATGTTGAAGCTACGAAATCTTTCCGTAAGACTTCTAGTCTATTTGTTATCTTTTCCGGTTCTAGGAAAGGCCAGAAAGCTTCTGCCATTTCTTTGGCATCTTGGTTAAAATCTTTAATTCATCTTGCCTATGTTGAGTCGGGTAAAATTCCGCCTCAAAGAATTACAGCTCATTCTACTAGGTCAGTATCTACTTCCTGGGCGTTTAGGAATGAAGCTTCGGTTGACCAGATCTGCAAAGCAGCAACTTGGTCCTCTTTGCATACTTTTACTAAATTCTACCATTTTGATGTATTTTCTTCTTCTGAAGCAGTTTTTGGTAGAAAAGTTCTTCAGGCAGCGGTTTCAGTTTGAATCTTCTGCTTATGTTTTTTGTTAAACTTTATTTTGGGTGTGGATTATTTTCAGCAGGAATTGGCTGTCTTTATTTTATCCCTCCCTCTCTAGTGACTCTTGTGTGGAAAGATCCACATCTTGGGTAGTCATTATCCCATACGTCACTAGCTCATGGACTCTTGTTAATTACATGAAAGAAAACATAATTTATGTAAGAACTTACCTGATAAATTCATTTCTTTCATATTAACAAGAGTCCATGAGGCCCATCCTTTTTTGTGGTGGTTATGATTTTTTTGTATAAAGCACAATTATTCCAATTCCTTATTTTATATGCTTCGCACTTTTTTCTTATCACCCCACTTCTTGGCTATTCGTTAAACTGATTTGTGGGTGTGGTGAGGGGTGTATTTATAGGCATTTTAAGGTTTGGGAAACTTTGCCCCTCCTGGTAGGAATGTATATCCCATACGTCACTAGCTCATGGACTCTTGTTAATATGAAAGAAATGAATTTATCAGGTAAGTTCTTACATAAATTATGTTTTTCCATTTCACAAATCATATATGTTTGTTTATGAAAGTCCATCTACAGGCATGCCATTGGGGGTATGGTAGTTGGTAACTGAGCTCCCAGGAACACCTGGGCTTGGACTCTGTTATCAGTGCTATTTATTATTAGATGCTATGCTATGTCCAGCTTATATGTGCTATCAGGCTGCAAAACCAAGATGTAGTGCATCACTACAGCGAGGGAAAAAATTATTTGATCCCCTGCTGAGTTTGCACTTTTGCTCACTGACAAAGAAATGATCAGTCTATAATTTTAATGGTAGGTTTATTTGAACAGTGAGAGACAGAACAACAACAACAAAAATCCAGAAAAACGCATTTCATAAAAGTTATAAATTGCTTTGCATTATAAAGGATTACTGTAAAAAAAATGTGTATATAACGATTATATATATATACTTAATTACCAATATTAAATTAATAAAATGCACTTACTGTGAATGTTGAATGATCCGTGTAAACTATTTAAAAAATGTTTATAAACTTTTTATCCTGACGTCATGAACGACAACCCAATAATATGGGCTGTGCACTCGTTCATTCCTTCCTCCAATCGTCGGCTGATTTTTTGCATATTATTAAAATAATAATGCTTCGTCTTGCGCATACGCATTAAGTCCTGTGAGATTGCACATGTGCTTAAGCCCATATTACCTACAACCAAGTCTCCTACATTCAACAGCTATTCAGCGAGTGAGGTATGCGCAAGCTTGTGCATGCGCATCGTGGCTAATTGCCGCCATATTCTAACCTGGGTTGTCAGCCCACGTTGGACAGCTTGAAAAGGTACCCATGGAGCGGGTTTGGAAAATGAATAAAAATTAAACAAAGATTGTGGCAAAACGGTAAATATTGTTTCACAACGTTTATTTGATATATATGGAAAGTTTTCTTTTGAGTACAGTGTCCCTTTAATGAGTGAAATAAGTATTTGATCCCCTTTCTCTTAAAGGGAGTGCTCCTAATCTCAGCTTGTTACCTGTATAAAAGACACCTGTCCACGGAAGCAATCAATCAGTTTCCAAACTTACCACCATGGCCAAGACCAAAGAGCTGTCCAGATGTCAGGGACAAGATTGTAGACCTACACAAGGCTGGAATGGGCTACAAGACCATAGCCAAGCACCTTGTTGAGAAGGTGACAACAGTTGGTGAGATTATTCACAAATGGAGAAACTCAAAACAAATGTCAATCTCCCTCGGTCTGGGGCTCCATGCTAGAGCTCACCTTGTGGAGTTTCAATGATCATGAGAACGGTGAGGAATCGGCCAAGAACTACACGAGAAGATCTTGTCAATGATTTCAAGGCAGCTGGGACCATAGTCACCAAGAAAACAATTAGTAACACACTACGCCGTGAAGGGCTGAAATCCTGCAGCGCCGGCAAGGTCCCCCTGCTCAAGAAAGCACATGTACAGGCCCGTCTGAAGTTTGCCAATAAACATCTGAATGATTCAGAGGAGAACTGAGTGAAAGTGTTGTGGTCAGATAAGACCAAAATCAAGCTCTTTGGCATCAACTCGCTGTGTTTGGATGAGTAAGAATGCTGCCTATGACCCCAAGAACACCATACCCACCGTCAAACATGGAGGTGGCAACATTATCCTTTGGGGGTGTTTTTCTGCTAAGGGGACAGGACAACTTCACTGCATCAAAGGGACGATGGACAGGGCCATTTTGGGTGAGAATCTCCTTTCCTCAGCCAGGGCATTGAAAATGGGTCATGGATGGGTATTCCAGCATTACATTGACCCAAAACACACACCAAGGCAACAAAGGAGTGGCTCAAGAAGAAGCACATTAAGGTCCTGGAGTGGCCTAGCCAGTCTCCAGACCTTAATCCCATAGAAAATCTGTGGAGAGAGCTGAAGGTTCTAGTTGCCGAGCATCAGCCTTGAAAACCTTAATGACTTGGAGAGGATCTGCAAAGAGGAGTGGGACAAAATCCCTCCTCAGATGTGTGCAAACCTGGTGGCCAACTATAAGAAATGTCTGACCTCTGTGATTGCCAACAAGGGTTTTTCCACCAAGTACTAAGTCATGTTTTGCAAAGGGTTCAAATACTTATTTCACTCATTAAAATGCAAATCAATTTATAACTTTTTTGAAATACGTTTTTCTGGAATTTGTTGTTATTCTGTCTCTCACTGTTCAAATAAACCTAATATTATCTTTGTCAGTGGGCAAACGTACAAAATCAGCAGGGGATCAAATAATTTTTTTTCTTCACTGTACTTCAGAATCCAAGCCCAGGTGTTCCTGTGAGCTCAATTACCAACTACCATACACCCCAATGGCAGGCCTGTAGATGGACTTGCCTTAACAAACATAGATAATTTGTGTCACTTAAAACTACATAGTTTTCCTGAAGTACCCAGAGCTAAATTACTTTTGATTTGCTGCATATCGGTAAGTTTCAGAAATTCTGAATATCGGCCCTAATAGTCGACCTCAACTTTGAAGGGTCTGTTTTCGGCTCTCTGTTTTTCTTTGTTTCAAAGGAAGATTGCTAATTTTTTACATTCAATGTTTTGTTCTGGTTTTAATAATTATTAAGTCTGTCATTAATCCATTGTTTTCCTCCTTGAAACATTAATGTGGTTTTAAGGTTTTTTTGCAGGCTCCTCTTTTTTAGCCTATGCATATGTGCTTTTGTTTTAGAAAGTGTTGTTTCTCTTAGCATTTTTTCATAAGGATAAGGCAGTTTTCAGGACTACATTTTTTATTTATGTTTTTATCTAAATTTGTGTCTTCAGACAAAATACGTTGAAAATGGTTGTGCCTTCTTTTTGTCCTAAGATTTCTATGGGGAGGCTTCTCCATAATTTGGATGTTGTCAATGCTTAGGTTTTCAGTCAATCATCTAGTCTGTTTGTTCTTTGTTTCTGGCTCTAGAAAAGGAAAAGTTAGCTACAGATGTGTGTCTGTTTTTTTGGCTTCTTCGGGGTTGAGTTTAATTCCTTAATGGATTTCTGCCTTTTTTTCCCCAGGTCAGTTGCAACATATTGCGGGGGGGGGGGGGGGTAGCATTAAAGGGACACTGTAGTCAAAAATCATTTGGTCATAGTTCAATAGTATACACTGAAATCAACACATTTGCAATGGGCATCACATTTTAAATATAAACCGTTTATAATATATTAGGCTATGAAATTTTATTTTTTTCCAAACCCATTTACTTACTATCCGTTACCATTTTCCAATCCTGGATGACAACTCCAGTTGGAAGATGGCGACTCCTCAACGCGATCCCTAGAATTAACGAGCAACTTAGAAAACAATTGTAATATATGCTTTGTAACACACAAATTCATATACTTTTATAATAATTGTGCAGTATAATAATTTTTTTGGGCATTTGATATTAGAAAACAGAATCTCCCTATAATGGACGAGCAAAATATATGATTTATACCAATCAGCTAACTCTTCAAATAATTATAATAAAATATATATTCTCATATAGATGTGAAAAATAGTTTTAATATTAATCGCATATAAAATATATAAATCGTAAAATATATAAAACTATAAATAATAATTTAAAATTAAACTAAATGCAATACATAGAATACATGTATACAATGTAAATTTATTATCTAGAAATTAATATGCGGTCATAACGAAATCTGATGAATATATTTAAAACATTAAAAAAAGACACAAATTATTATCAAACTTCTAAAATACAATGTTTATCAAAAATTTATTTTTATATATAGTGTAGTATACAAAAGTTAATAATTTGTTTATGCTTTATATGATACACAATATAATCCCCCCTGAATAAATGTGTAATCGAAATAAAAAAAATAAAAATAAATTCTATACTAATGTCATTTAGAAATTTAATTATGTATTTATGTATTGATGTATTTTATTGTTGAAAAATTTAATTTTCCTTGAATCAACGTTCAATTTAATTCATAATTGAAATTATTAAATTACTTACAAAGATATATATATATATATATATATATATATATATATATATATATATATATATATTATGAAGCAGACAAAATGTGGAAATATTGATATTTTACAAATAATTAAAGAATAATGGGCCGCTAGCATTAGAAAACAGCTGAGAAGTGAAAATATGTAGAATGGCTGGAATACCTATCTAATAGATTTTGATTTAAAATGCGCATGCGTTATTTAGAATCGTGTGTCTCTAATGTCGACTTCTGTGGTGCAATATGCGCATGCGAGAGTACAAAAATCGAATTGCGCATGCGTAGATTGACGCAATTGAATATTAATGAGATGCAAATACTAGCCATCCGATTGGCAAGTGTGTTATAGCGTGGATGGGCCCATATTTGAGGGCTGGATGAGGTGATGTCATGGGGATAAAATAAAAATGTATTTTACTAATAAATGGAGCTTTGTTTCAAAACAGAATAAGGTACATTTGATTTGTGTTATAATTGTAATGTGAAAAGTATGGTCCGTTTTGCAAAAAAAAAAACAGAAAAGTTAGTAATCTGGAATGATTTAGTTTTGTTATATTTGCATTTTTTTAATTAATAAAGAATAAAGTATTGTGAAAAAAATAGTATGTAGATGCTTGCCCCACCTTCATTACTCGTGGACTTCACTGTTTAGGTATTAGTTTCACAGGAGTAATGGATTGTGGACTCTCACCACCTGTATGAAAGAAAACATAAATTCATTTATTTCATGGTGGTGAGAGTCCATAAGACCCCACCCTGCTATTTTTTCTGACATTTTTTTTTCTGATTTTTTTTGCGCCTCTAATTTCTCCCTGCTTTTTTTATTTTTTATTTATTTTTTGCTTTTATTACTTTTTATACCTTTCTTGCTTGGCTATACGTCAAACTGATTGCTAGTAAGGTGGGAGGGGTTTATAGAGCTCTTGGGGTTTGGGAATCTTTTTCTCGTCCTAGTGGTCAGGAAGAGTAATTCCCAGGAGTTACAAGGAACAAAAGGGTGCCACGTAGCGTAATCTTTCAAATAGCTTAGCAAATAAAATCAAAAGATAAAGGACTCACACATTCGGATGTCACCATAAGAACGGTGCAGATACACAGGCGGGTATTCCCAGGCACTAGCTGACACTCTAGCAAGCTGCTTGATGCAGCACTCCAAACAATGTCCACTCCTATAAGCTGCGTACTGTAATACTCTGGATAACGTCCAGCTTCAAGTTCCAAAAAAAACCCTGTTTGCTATTTTTCATCAAAGAAAACTGGGTGTACTCAAGCAGGTAAAATGGATCATTGGGAACAAATTAGAAGGGAGAAATGTTTTAAGTAAACTGTCCCTTTATACCTGGATTCACCTTACACAATAGAACATCTGAAGTATTATAGGACTTAAAGGGATAGTCTAGTCGAAAATAAAAATTTTATGGCATGTAATTTTAAACAACTTTCCAATTTACTTTTATCGTCAATTTTGCTTTGTTCTGTTGGTATTCTTAGTTGAAAGCTAAACCTAGGTAGCTTTATATGCTAATTTCTTAACCCTTGAAGGCTGAATCTTATCTGAATACATTTTGATTTTTTCACAACTAGAGAGCATTAGTTCATGTATGCCATATAAATAATATTGTGCTCACGCCTGTCGAGTTACCTAGGAGTCAGCACTGATTGACTAAAAAGCAAGTATGTCAAAAGAACTGAAATAAGGGGCAGTCTGCAGAGGCTTAGATACAAGGTAATCACAGAGGTAAAAAGTATATTAATTTAACTGTGTTGGTTATGGAAAATGGAGGAATAGGTAATAAAGGGATTATCTATCTTTTTAAACAATAACAATTCTGGTGTAAACTGTCCATTTAAATCAAGTGGTTTATACTGAAGTGTAGTCAACATGGCAGGGAAGAATTGTGGATTAATCATGAGTCCACTTAGGGCAAAATTTATCAATGTGAGAATAAGAAAATTCTCACGTTTGTCGTAAAAAAAAAACCTCATAAATAATATCACCATATTTATCAAAGGTTATGTGCCAATAAAGCCGCAACTTTTTATATGTGCGAACAAATTGACTCATGACCATTCGCAAGTAAATTGTCTGGAAATGCCGAATTCTTGTATTAATCTATTGGCATTTTAAAATGACTGTATATATACACAATTCTCGTTTATTTATGAAAAGTGGTGCATGCAATATTCACCGTTTTTAATCTCACCAATTTGTAGGTTGCAAGATAGTGGAAAATTAAGAGCAATATTGTTTTTCGTCTAAAGGGAAATAAAAAAATTATTTTTCTTGAAGTAATGGCTGTATCTAAGGTTACAAATTGCACACAACAAGGCGCAAAACCTGAAGAATAATAATAATATAAAGATTTATAAAAAGTAAAATAATTTAAAGTGCAATTGAAATAAGTGTACTAAAAAGAACAAAGATAAGCTCCAAAAAACTGTCAATCTTCCTCGATGAAATAAGCCAAAGAAGGGGCAAAGCAAAAATAACTTTAATATATAAGAAAGAACATTCTTACAAACAATCACGTGATTAATTTATTTTGCTATAATAGGATAAAACAATAAAATCATTTACCGGTGGCTAAAGTTAAAGGGACACTAAACCCAAATTTTTTCTTTCATGATTTAGATAGAGTATGCAATTTTAAGCAAGTTTCTAAATTAATCCTATTAAATTTTCTTCGTTCTCTTGCTATCTTTATTTAAAAAGCAGAAATGTGATGCATATGAGCCGGACCTTTTTTGGTTGAGAACCTGCGTTATGCTTGCTTATTGGTGGGTAAATGTAATCCTCCAATAAGCAAGCGCTATCCATGGTGCTGAACCTAATATGGGCTGGCTGCTAAGATTTACATTCCTGCTTTTAAAATAAAGATAGCAAGAGAACGAAGAAAAATTTATAATAGGAGTAAATTAGAAAGTTGTTTAAAATGTCATGCTCTATCTGAATCACGAAAGGAAAAAAATTGGGTTCAGTGTCCCTTTAAGATTAATAAATAAAGTGAAAATTATATTTTCGCAAGAAAACTAGATCTGCCATTCACTTGACATTGCAAAAACATTTTGGCCCAAAAATGACATTAGAATTTTGATAAATACTGGTGACATTTTTTATTTCACACATTGCGAACTATTGCAGAAATAATCGCGACTTTTTAGGCGCATTTGTTCGGGGCTTGATCAATTTTGCCCTTAGCGTAGCTTGTGTGTGTGCGCATTTGTCGATACTGTATGGTCTCTCTAACTCATGCACTGACAGACTGGTCAGCAACAGCAAAGAAAGGGAAAATGGCTTGTATAACTTATTTACAGTGTGTTAACATTTCCAAACTGACAGTAAAATACTCCTATACTGTGTTCTTGTTATATTGTATAATACAATGTCAGATTTAGAGCAAAAGGTTAGTATCTTTCTTTAAAAAGGACAATGCTATTGAAAGACCTTGCAGTAATGCATTGATGTTTTACAAGTAAAATACAACTGAATACACTGCATGCTGAATCAATAAATAAGCTAGCTTTCAGAGAGCCTCAATAAAATAATTGATCACTGATTATAGTTTACTGCATAAAATAGAAAAACATCTTTTAGTGATAGGATGTGGAAATGTAGCTATGTTTTACTCTCCATATTGGGGAAAAAGGCACATTATTCACAATACTTGTGTTGTAGGCTAATGATCTAACTCCTCTTCTATAATACAGACGTGTTCAATCTTTAATAAATAAATCCAACACTGTCTAATCATATGAAAGATTTGCAATCAGAACTTGTCCTACACAGAACTAACTAAACAATCACTAGTTTTTGGAGCAACCTGCTAAGGCAGTAGTAAGTAGCAAAGGAACAAAAGCACTTAAAGGGACAGTCTACTCCAGAATGTTTATTGTTTAATCAAAGATTCTCTATGCTGTCACAATCAGAAACTCTAAAGCAGGAGAGAATATGCTCTCAGCAAGCAAGCACATGCATTTTATCTTCTGTTTTTTTTTTTTTCTATGTAAAATGTGTTACTTTCCTTTGCTATAAAAGCTTTTAATTGTATTTCATTTGAGCTAGCCATTAAAAATATCACCTGTACATTGCATTTGATATATATAGATATACATACATACATACACACACACAGTGTAGATATACTTTTTTTGTACAAAAGGATTTTTGCTTTAGTTAAATACACTGTTTACTATGGCACTACCCTTTTTTCTTAGTTCCACTCACATCTATAGTAAATAATAGATTATTTTTTTTGACTCAATAATGGTTTAAAAAGCAGCCAGAGGTTTAATTTTGTACTTTTCATGTAAAACAGGCTACCTGTTAGAGTTCCTAAAGAATAAGAATCTAGTGCTACTTCTGGTTAACTGCAGGTATGAAGTCTTTCTGCATTGCAAAACGCTAGGTCATAGGACCATATATAAGGAATTCAAAATGTGAGTCTATATTCTCTGTCGTGTGGCTATAGTACATTGCTTTCTGGGGCCCCTCCACTGTAAACTTTCATAAGCTTTGTCTCTACGACAGACAGTATTGCTGGTCCCACAGCGCTTATACCCAGGTGTACACAAGGCTTATGCAACACTTGCAGAGGCTTCATGGGCCCTGAAAGATTAACTAATATAGTGCCAAGAAACCTGCTTTAGGGAATTGGCATTATCAATACTACTAATATCACGTACACCTCTGTATTTATCAAATAGAAGACATATGTACATGCATTTTTGTATTCCGTAGAGATGTGTAATACCAGCTAGAACCTGTAAGCATCACTGCTGGTCACAGTTTTTTTTTTTTTATCGTTTCTATAGCAGTTACAAAATGTTAAATTTTTCCTGGTATATTCTGTACAAATGCAGCTGGTAATTTTCCTGCTGGGAAATAGTTTCCTACAAAATGTATGTTTATAATGAAAAGAAATGCAGTGAATGCTTAAGGTTGAAGTTTAAGTTCAAATACATTGTAATAGCTGTTAATGAGAGAAAAAAAATAGCAGGTTTTGAGAACTTGAAATTTGAAAGAGGATAATACATCTTTACATCAGACTCCAGAAACCTCTGCTATTTTCGGTTTGCTGGCTGGGAGAAATAACACAAGAATAATGTCTTGATGTTACGCCTTTTATTGCAATTTTTTTTTTCCTCAATACTTTACTTTTATTTATTAAAAAAAAAAAAAGCACGTATGATGAAGTGCATTGTCTTATTATTTATAATGATATTAATATGAATTTTTATAATTTTTAACAGAAAATCAAGAGGTTTACTTTGCATGACTAACACAAATTACAAAGTATATGACTAAAAACATCCCTCATAATATCACTTTCAGGCCTCATAGCATATTTAAAGGGACAGTGAAAACCTTTAGATTTTTTTAAATAAAATGTTTAGTTATGCATAATGAAACACCTTTGCAATATATTTTCATTATTTGTTTTGACACTTTTTATGTAATTTAGCTTTGAAAATCAAGCAATTTTTACTTCTCAGAACATGAAAAGCTCCCTGCTGTCATCCCAAAGCCAACTCTACTACATATCTTCCACTAATTGCCTTAAACTTATAACTGCAAAACAGATTACTTTATATTAAAGGGCAGTCTAGTCAAAATTAAAGGGACACTGAACCCAAATTTTTTCTTTTGTGATTCAGATAGAGCATGCAATTTTAATTAACTTTCTAATTTACTCCTATTATCAAATTTTCTTCATTCTCTTGGTATCTTTATTTGAAATGCAAGAATGTAAGTTTAGATGCCGGCCCATTTTTGGGTGAACAACCTAGGTTGTTCTTGCTGATTGGTGGATAAATTCATCCACCAATGAACAAGTGCTCTCCAGGGTTCTGAATCAAACAAATAGCTTAGATGCCTTATTTTTCAAATAAATATAGAAAGAGAACAAAGAAAAATTGATAATAGGAGTAAATTAGAAAGTTGCTTAAAATTGCATGCTCTCTCTGAATCACGAAAGGAAAAAAAATTGGGTTCAGTATCCCTTTAATGATTCAGTTAGGGCATTTAATTTAAACAACTTTTCCAATTTACTTTAATCTTGAAATTTTCTTTGGTATTTTGTTGAAAGCGAACTATAGGTAGGTTCATATGCTGATTTCTAAGCCCTTGAAGGCTGCTTCTTATTGCACTAAATTTTGACAGTTTTTCACACTGCTAGTTTATGTGCCATATATGTAACATTGTACTCTCTCCATTGGAGCCATTTACGAGTCTGTAGTCTACAGAGGCTTAAATACAAAGTGATCACAGTGTTAAAAATTATATTAATATAGCCGTGTTGGTTGTGCAAAACTGGGGAATGGGTAATAAAGGGATTATCTATCTTTTTAAACAATAAACATTCTGGAGTAGACTGTCCCTTTAAGTGCTTTTGTAAACGGAATTGTAAAAGTTCAAAATGAAAGATGCACTACTGAGAAAAACCATGGTGCACAGCAGGTTCTGATGACTTAAACAAGGTTATAGCTACTAAAAGCCAGAACTTGCGTTGGTATAAAAGCAATATACAAATCAGAAGGCTTTGAAACGCACTGCAATATAACAAAATGTATAAATACCATTCACCAAAATAAACACTGACTTAATAAATTAATAAATAAAACATTTCTCTAACCTAAACAGTAGCATTTTATAAAGCCCTAATAAAGTATATGCATACATGACAGCCATGACACAGATTCTTTCTTACAGAGCACAGTATACAGTAATCAATCGGTATATGGTTATTAAAGGGACATGAAACCTATTTGTTTTCTTTCATGACTCAGGAAGAGTATGCAATTTAAAAAAAAACTTTCATATTTACTTATATTATCTAATTTGCTCCATTCTCTAGTATCCTTTGTTGAAAAGCATGCTTAGGTGGGCTTAGGAGCAGTAGTGCACTACTGGGAGCCAGCTGATAAATGGTGGCTACATATATGCCTCTTGTCATTGGCTCACCTGATGTGTTCAGCTAACTCCCAGTAGTAAATTGCCTTTCTTTCAACAAATGATACTATGAGAGTAAAGAAAATGTGATAACAGAAGTGGAAAGTTATATAAAATGGTATGCTCTTAATCATGCAAGAAACAAATTGTTTCATGTCCCTTTATTATCCTTTATTGAAGAGTAACCCTAGATAGATTGACAGGATATCAAAAGACTAAGCAACATTAATAAAAGAAGTAAAATGGAAAGTTGATTAAAATCCCATGCTCCATCCAATACAATTAAGTTTAATTCTGACTTTACTGCCCCTTTAATCCAGTTCTGCAATCCAAAGTGACAAGCACCACCAATAGTTCAATCATCACAACTAATTGCAGCTTGAGGACAAGGGATATCAAACAAGCTCTTGCATATTGCTCACATAATAATCATAACCTATTATGATCCCATTACTATTATTATTAGTATTATAATATAGCAAACTGCAATCCAGTTAGAAAACTACAATCCAGTGAGGCACAATATTGTCTGTCTTCTGTCCATGATTATGTACCAGCTGATTTGTTTTGTACTGTTTGTTTGTTTATATTTGTTGTTATCCCCTTGTGGATTTTTGTACACAGTCTGCTCTGCTCTAGTTTAAGCTGCTGTGTCAGGGGATTTATGATGAGTTAATTCTGAGAGTGCTATGAGAATGCAGCCTAGGTATGGATGGTGCACACAGTTTATTCTGCTAATGCCATGCAGGACAATAATGGGCACCCAGTCCAGTCTGTGACTGCAGCCCAATTCCGGGTTTTGTATGCATTTTCTAGTGAGACCACAAATGGCTTCATCACCCTCACAGGTGAGGATTATCAGCAGAGAGAAAGACAAGTAAAAAAAAAAAAAAAGGCTAAGGTTAGGATCCAAAGACTAGAGGTGACCAAATGGGTTTTTGAGCTTATTATTGCTTTTAGCTAAAAGCTATAACCATTGCTTTCTGTCCATGGATCAATCTCCTAGTTTTAAATTACAGGAGAAACTAGAAAACCAAAATGTCTTTACAATATATATATATAATTTTAATTTTTTACTATGAATAATTAAATGTTTTATGAAATTAAAGGGACAGTCTACTCCAGATTTTTTATTGTTTAAAAAGATAGATAATTCCTTTATTACACATTCACCAGTTTTTGTATACCCAACACGGTTGTATTAATATATTTTTGACCTCTGTGATTACCTTGTATCTAAGCCTCTGCAGACTGCCTCATGATCTCAGTTCTTTTGACATGCATTTTAGCCAATCAATGCCCTTTTATAAGTAACTCCACGGGCGTGAGCACAATTTTATCTATATTGCACACATGAATTAACGCCGTCTAGCTGTGAAAAACTGTCAAATGCATTGAAATATGAGGCAGCCTTTAAATATGAGCCTACCTAGGTTTAGCTTTCAAATAAGAATACCAAGAGAACAAAGGAAATTTGATAATAAAAGTGAATTGGAAAGTTGTTTAAAATTGAATGCCCTATCTGAATCATGAAAGTTGAATTTGGACTAGACTGACCCTTTAAATGTTGAATTAAATGTCCCTTTAAGCATACCGAAAGTCAGGACTTTTGCAGCTTTCACACATTCCTGCATGAGTTCTAACCTCTGGCAAAACAAAAACCTAAAAACCTGTAAATTGCAACAGAGCTCAAGAGGCTTGAGATAGGAATGGGGTACTCTGGATGATTGGTAAGACTTGTAATAGTTTTACTTTTCATAATGATATTACATAAGAAACATAAAACATAGAATTTGATGGCAGATAAGAACCATAGGCCCAACAAGTCTGCCCACAATTTCCAAAAAGTGTTAACTTATCTAGTTGGTAGGATAGCTTTATGCTTCTCGTAGGCATTCTTGTAGTTCTCTAAATTGTTTGTCCTTACCACCTCTAATGGAAGTTTATTCAATGAATCAAATACTCTTCAGTGCTTCAACAAATTCCACCTGATCCTACTACCCTTCAACGTCAGATCATGACTCCTTGTTCTTGAATTGTTCTTTTTCTGAAAAATACTTACAGCCTCAGCTTTACTAATATACTTGAAAGTTACTATCATACACCCTTTCCCTTCTCTCCTCTAAGCTATCCATATTTAATGTTATTGAGTCTTTGCTGGGAAATGTTAGTTTTTTTTAGCCCGTGTAACATTTTAGTAGCCCTCCTTTGAACAGATTCCAGTTTGTTTATGTTCAGGGGATATGGCCTCCAGAACTGTACATAATATCCAATTTAAAGGGGTTACAAGAAACCGATTGCTAGATCATTATAGACACAGGATGAATGCATTTACAAGCAAACTCTTTGTAAGTTACTGCACATTTGTTAGTCCTTACAGCACACACACAATGTTGTGAACATTTCTAAGTCCCCTTATTCTGATTAAGAGGTTAATTGCAAACCTTTAGACAAATGTATCAACTGATTTATCTACAAACAAAATCCCATAAACATTTAATGTTTCCATCTAAAGGGGAGGAGAGTCCACTGCTTCATTCATCACTTGTGTGAAATAAGAACCTGGCCACCAGGAGGAGGCAAAGACACCCCAGCCAAAGGCTTAAATTCCTCCCCCACTTCCCTCATCCCCCAGTCATTCTTTGCCTTTCATCACAGGAGGTTGACAGAGAAGTGTCAGAAGTTTGAGATAGTCTCTTATGGAGGGTAGTACTCTTCACAATGGGACTGGAGATTTAAGTAGTCCTGTCAACCTCTCATTGAGAGCATGGGTGAAAGTTAGAGTCCAGAGATGCAGGGGGAGTTCTCCTGCGAAACTATCCCGACTCATATTAACAGCTCCTTAAGCAATCAGAATTGACGAGTTTCGCTGGCTGCTTTTATTCTCTCAAGTCCATGTCAGAAGTGACACTTCTAACCTGTCACACTTGAAGGGCCGTGTTCCTGTTCCACAGCGTTGATTAAGGTAAGATCGTTTCATTTTACATATATGTAATAACGCAAGAAGACAGGGTTACAGTGTGACTCCTTTATCTGTATAGAATCTAGGGTAATACCCTTGGAAGGGGGTTATGGAACGGGGGATTTCAATACACATAATAATGTTTATTGTGTTTTTTGCTGCACTTGTGTGAGATGAGGCTCTTTCAATGTGGAACAGTTAGAGAGAGTTGAGGCAGGCTATTTGGCGCGTCTTTCGCTCAGTACAGGGGCGGTCCTGCATGGCATTCCATGTGACCAGGCATGGCCTCGTAACTTCCTCTTTCTCAACCTGTGTTTAGAGAAGACGAAAGCTGTTTCTTGTAGTCCGGGTCATAGGAGGTGGTGAGTGCCCCGGCCATTGGGATATAAAGGTGCCATTTAATCTTTAATCAAGTCTGTAAAAAAGGCGCAAGCTATGGAGGACTCTGATATGTTGGAGGGTACTCCTTCCTTCTCTAAAACTACTAACTGTGTATACTGTGAGGAGGTTCCGGTGGAACCGCCGTTCCAGCTCTGTTCCACATGTTATGACAATATTACTACATCTAATAAGAATAAAGAATTTAGTACAACTGAGCCTTCCACCTCTGAGGGTTCTGCGTCCCGCGAGGTGCTTTCCCTACAAGCATCTCCATTTACACAAGCAGTTCCCCAGGGCACTACTAACCCTCCCGCGGGAGGGGCCCTTTGGCCTCCAGATTTGGCAGATCAATTGCAGACGGCAATCTCTGCGGCCATAAATGCGATGCCTCGTCCTACTACATGGAGTCCATGTTGTGGAAGATGTTCCAACTGACGGGGTTCGTTTTCCAACCGCCGCCGGCTGTCGCTGCAGTGGCTGATGTGGCTACCTATTGGTGTGATGCACTATTACAATGGTCGAGGTTGAGACCCCCCTCAAGGAGATTTTGGATTAAATCAAAGCCTTAAGGGTAGCACATTCGTTAATTTGTGATGCTAACATGCAGATTATTCACCTGAATGCTAACACTTCAGGATTTTCTGTTTTAGCTCACAGAGCTCTGTGGCTAAAATTGTGGTCTGCAGACTATCTCTTTTTGCGGCGGCCTGGAGGGGAGACGTTACATACCCTTGGGTCCTGGAGGTCGTCGCCCAGGGGTACAGGATAGGTTTCAGATCGTATCTGCCCAGAGGCAGGTTCCTCCTGTCAAACATCTCTTCAAAACCAGAAAAGAGAGACGCCTTCCTGGGATGTGTGAGGGATCTCTCATCTCTCTGGGTAATCGTGACAGTTCCTCATGCAGAAAGAGGCCTGGGGTATTATTCAAACCTTTTCGTGATCCCAAAGAAGGAGGGCATGTTTCGTCCATATCTGAACCTAAAGGCCCTAAACAAGTTTTTGTCAGTCCCATAGTTCAAGATGGAGACGATCAGGTCAATTCTGCCCCTGGTTCAAGAGGGGCAATTCATGACAACTATAGACCTGAAGGATGCTTACCTTCATGCCACAAGGATCACTTAAAATTTCTAAGGTTCGCCTTCCTGGACTAGCACTTCCAGTTTGTGGCCTTTCCGTTTGGTCTGGCGATGGCCCCAAGAGTCTTTACAAAGGTTCTGGGAGCTCTTCTTGGAGTAGCGAGAGCCAGAGGGATTGCATTGGCACCTTATCTGGACGATATCCTGGTCCAGGCTCCATCCTACTGTCTGGCGGAGGATCAATCGAGAGCTCTCCTCCAACTTTGATCCCATGGGTGGAAGATAAATGAAGGGAAGAGTTCATTGGTCCCCAGCAACATGGTGGAGTTCCTGGGTACGATAATAGATTCTTCTGCGATGAAGATATTTCTGACAGACCAGAGACATTGCAAACTGGCATCCTGCAGACATCTTCCAGGACATCTGTGGCCAGATGTAGGGGGGTAATCGGGCTCATGGTATCCAGCAAAGATGTCATTCTATTTGCCAGGTTTCATCTCAGACCTCTGCAGCTGTGCATTTTGAGACAATGAAACGGTGATCATTCAGACTTGTCCCAACAGATATCTCTGGACAGACTGGTGAGAGAGTCCCTGTCTTGGTCCCAGGGGACTTCTTTCCTGAGACCATCCTGGGAGATTGTAAACACAGATGCAATTCTATCAGGATGGGGAGCCGTTTGGGGTGCCAGAAAGGCACAAGGTAGATGGACTCGAGAGGTATCGAGCCTACCAATAAACATTCTGGAACTTCAAGTGATTTTTCAATGCTCTGAAGGCTTGGCCCCCTCTGGGGTCATCCCAATTCATCAGATTCCAATCGGACAACATCACCTCGGTGGATTATATAAACCACCAGGGGGGACGAGAAGCTCCCTAGCAATGAGGGAAGTATCTTGAATTCTGGAATGGGCAGAGATTCACAATTGTTTGCTCTCAGTGATCCACAGTCCGGGTGTGGACAACTGGGAAGTTGGATTTTCTGAGAAGACAGACGTTTCATCCAGGGGAATGGTCTCTCCACCCTGAGATGTTTGCGGAGATCTGCAGCAGATGGAGAACACCGGAAAAAGATCTCATGGCGTCCAGACTCAACTGCAAGCTACCCAGATACGGGGCGCGATCCAGGGATCCCCAAGCGGAACTGATAGATGCCTTGGTGGTACCCTGGGTCTTCAACCTAATCTAAATATTTCCACCGTGGCCTCGTCTACCTCGAGTTGTGGCCCGCATCAAGTAGGAGCAAGCTTTGGCTATTCTGATTGCTCCATCGTGGCCGCGGAAGACGTGTTTTGCGGATCTAGTGGCGATGTCGTTTTATCCGCCGTAGAAGTTACCTTGTCGCAAGGATCTGCTAGTTCAAGGTCCTTTTCTACATCAAAAGCTCGATTCTCTGAGGCTGACTGCATGGAGATTGAATGCCTAGTCTTAGCCAAGAGAGTGATCAATACTCTAGTCCAGGCTAGGAAGCCAGTCACTAGACGCATCTACCACAAGGTGTGGAGGACCTACTTGTCCTTGTGTGAGGAACGAGGATACCCTTGGCATAAGGTCAAGATATCCAGGATTTTGGCCTTTCTCCAGGATGGTCTGGATAAGGGTCTTGCCGCCTAAGGGGACAGATCTCGGCTTTATCGGTACTGTTGCACAAGAAGCTTGCAGAGCTTCCTGATATTCAGTCCTTTGTTCAGGCTCTGGTTAGTATTAGATCGGTTTTCAGGAATCCGTCTGCTCCCTAGAGCTTAAACTTGGTGCTTAAGGTCTTGCAGAGGGCTCCGTTTGAGCCTATGCATGCTCTGGACATTAAGATTCTCTCTTGCAAGGTCCTGTGGTTATTGGCTATTGCATCTCAGCGCAAGAGTCTCTGAGTTGGCGGCCTTACAATTTGAGCCTCCTTACTTGGGTTTTCACGCTGACAAAGCCGTTCTGTGAACCAGTTTGGGATTTCTTCCCAAGGTGGTGTCGAGCCATAACATTAACCAGAAAATAGTGGTTCCTTCCTTGTGTCCTAACCTATCCTCTTCAAAGGAGAGGTTACTTCATAATCTGGATGTAGTTTGGGCCTTGAAGTTTTATCTTCAAGCCAATATTCGTTGTGTATTCTGGAAGGCGCAGGGGGCAGAGGGCCTCTGCAACTTCTCTATCTTTTTGGTTGAGGAGTATGATCTGTCTGGCTTATGAGACAGCGGGACACAAGCCTCCTCAGAGGATTACGGCTAACTTGACTAGAGCTGTGGCCTCTTCTTAGGCCTTTAAGAATAAGGCTTCTATGGAGCAGATTTGTAAGGCGGAAACCTGGTCATCCTTACATATTTTTGCAAAATTTTACAAATTTGACGTTTTTGCTTCAGCAGAAAATGCTTTTGGGAGAAAGGTTCTGCAGGCTGTGGTGCCCTCAGTATAGGGTCCGCCTCCTTTACACTCCCGTTTTTTTCATTCAGTGTCCTCTAACGCTTGGGTATTTGTTCCCACAAGTGATGAATGAAGAAGTGGACTCTCCTCCCCTTTAGATGGAAACCATAAATTATGCTTACATGATAATTTCATTTCCATCGTGGGGAGGAGAGTCCACTGCACCCGCCCATTCTCCGGTGGGCGGACCCAAATTTTAGTTTTTGTTCTTCTGGCACCAATAATACCCTGATATTTCTACTATTGTTCCTTATTGCCTTGGCAGAATGACTGGGGGATGAGAGAAGTGGGGGAGGTATTTAAGCCATTGACTGGGGTGTCTTTGCCTCCTCCTGGTGGCCAGGTTCTTATTTCCCACAAGTGATGAATGAAGCAGTGGACTCCCCTCCCCACGATGGAAATGAAATTATCAGGTAAGCATAATTTATGTTTTCTAAAGGATTGGAATTGAACCCTAAATCTTTAATTGAACAATGTAAACAAGTCCCTGTTTCTGTTGGTGATTGTCACTGACCTGGTAGGCTGATCAGGAACTGAAGTCCAATAGCAGCGAAACAGCACATCCTTACAAACAAAACCTCTAGGGGGAACTGGAGTTGAGGACAGGATCCTAGGAGGTCTGAAATGGCACAGGGGCTTTATAAATAAAATAAAGTCCAAGAGAAGAGTACAAAAGGAGCAGGCAAAATCAAGGTCAGACGGTCTGAGGTCAGGACAGGCAGAGAAGGTTCATAAATGGATAAACGTAGCCAAGTCTAAGTAGCCAAGAAACCCAATGACACTGGGAGCAGGGAAGAACAAGGGAGCAGGTATACAGGGCTGGGACGGGTGAAGGAACAACAGCAGGATAAGAGTCAGGAGCAGAATGCCAGGAAACCTTTGCCAAAGCTTCAGAATAACCAAGAACTGACCTGAGCATTCTCGGGGCTTTTATAGGGTTTTCCTTATATGACCTCTTCCACTGTCTGGAACAAACTGCTATGTAGCCCAGGAAAGTGATTCTAGCAGTAGCCCACCTAAATGACTATACAGACTAGCCTTCAGGTGAAAATAGAACTGCTTTATTGCACAGAAACACAGCTTTTATACATTTCCAACACATGGGGATTTAGTTACTACACAAATAGAAACAAATATTATACAATGGGACAAACATCAGACAATGGTTAGTTAAACAGATTCTAATCACATCCTGACTTACAAAAGGACAAATGAATGACTCACAATAACAGAAAGATACTTTACACATAGACTAGATAACAACAGGGGTGAGGTTATAGGGGGTAGGGGTTTATTGCACAGAAACCACAGCTCTTAGACATTTCCAACACATGGGGATTTAGTTACTACACAAATAGAAACAAATATGATACAATGGGACAAACATCAGACAATGGTTAGTTAAACAGATTCTAATCACATCCTGACTTACAAAAGGACAAATGGATGACTCATACAATTAACAGAAAGACACTTTACACATAGTCTAGATAACAACAGGGGGAAGGTTATAGGGGGGTAGGGGTTTAACTCTTGCAGCCTGGTATCCGTGACATCTCCCCCCCTCCAGTTCGGCAGACCCGGCTAGATCCACATACGGGTCGGCCTGGGGATGTCCGAGGAATTTATGCCACTTCAGTCCGCCGGGAAAGTCCGTCAGCATTCCAATTGCTTTTTCCCGGTCGGTACTGAATGTCAAAGTTAAATTGCTGCAGGGCTAGGCTCCACCTCAACAGTCTCCCGTTGTCCCCGGAAACTCGGTTGAGCCATACAAGGGGATTATGGTCAGTGAGGATGGTGAAGGGTCTTCCATATAGGTAGGGCTGCAACTTCTTCAAAGCCCATACCAGCGCCAGACATTCTTTCTCGACCGCCACATAGCCTACTTCCCGGGGTAGCAGTTTTCGACTGAGGTAGGCAACGGGGTGGTCCCTTCCTTCCTCGTCTGCCTGACTTAGTATTGCCCCCAACCCAAACATGGAGGCATCTGTGTGGACAGAAAAGTGTTTGGCTGGGTTAGGAGCGGCCAGTACTGGAGCAGAGATTAAGGCAGACTTAAGACTCTGGAAGGCTTGTTCACACTCGGGGGACCACAGGACCTGTCAGGGAAGTCGTTTACGGCTAAGGTCAGTCAGGGGTTTGGCGAGGGTGCTGTAATTGGGGACAAACCTCCAGTAGTAGCCTGCAGTACCCAGAAAGGCAAGGACTTGGGTTTTGGTCCTGGGGGTGGGCCAGTTAGCCACTGCCTCGACTTTGGTCGGTTCGGGTCGCTGCTTACCGCAGCCGACTCGGTGGCCCAAGTATTGAACCTCTGAGCGCCAAATAGTACACTTATCTGGCTTCAAGGTTAGTCCGACGGCTCAAAGACGATCTAAGACGACCCCTAGGTGGATCAGATGGTCCTCCCAGGTCTCACTATAGATAGCGATGTCATCCAGGTATGCACAGGCATAGTCCTGGAGGCCATCTAACAGGTGGTCTATCATTCTTTGGAAAGTGGCTGGGGCGTTCTTCATTCCAAACGACATGACCTTAAACTGGTATAAGCCAAAGGGAGTGATGAAGGCAGACTTGGGCATGGACTCAGGGTCGAGGGGAATTTGCCAATAACCCTTGCATAGGTCGAGAGTGGTCAGGAAGTGGCCCGGGCGATTCGATCTAACAGGTCATCTACTCGGGGCATGGGATAGGCGTCAGTGGTGGTTCTGTCATTGAGTCTACGGTAGTCAACGCAGAACCGGGTAGTTCCATCCTTTTTGGGTACTAACACTACTGGGGAGGCCCAGGGACTTTTGGATGGTTCAATGACACCGAGGTCCAACATTCCCCGGAGCTCCCGGTGCATACTTTCCCTGACGGCCTCTGGGACCCTGTAGGAAGCCTGTCGCAGGGGGGTCTGTCCTGGGGTCTCCACCCGGTGGATGGCTGTGGTGGTAAACCCAGGGACAGTAGAGAACATGTCACTTCTCTGTTCTAGGAGTCGCCGGACCTGCCTTTTCTGTCTGGGCTCTAACCTGTCGTCTAGGGATATGTCATCCACCCCCTGGTGGGTGTCAGTAGGTCCGGGCAGAAACTTCTTCAGTACGACCAGCTGGCGTTTGGGCACCGGTCCTTTTCTCCTCTTGGAGATCCGGTACAGGAGCTCGCCCTCCCACTGGAACCGTTCATCTCAGGGGCCCTGGGCGTCAGCACCTACTCGGTCTCGGTAAGGGGCTAGGGTCGGGTCGCTCAAGGTCTCTTTGGCAAAGTCGGAAGGCGTTGCCCAGGAGGGGGTGTCGGCAAGTTCGGGTTTAGTGGGGACGGTTATTCGGGGAAAGGTAAGAGTTGGGGCAGTAGGTCTTACCTGGGTCCCTGGAGTTGGTGAGGTGGCTTGGCATCTGGCCAGCTGGCGGGTAGTCACAGGGCAGGTGTCCGGAGAGGCATTCCCCAAAAAGGCAGAGACAAGGTGGCCGAGGTCATTTCCCAACAGGACCTCGGCAGGGATGTTTTGCATAACCCCCACTTCTACATTGCGGGCGTCGGTTTTCCAGTCCAAATGGATCCAGGCAGTAGGAACCCTCAGAACAGCACCTCCCGCTACCCCTACAGTGAGGGTCCATCCAGTGCAGCCAGAGGGGGGAACAAAGTGAGGCTGAATCAAAGAGATGGTGGCCCCTGTATCTCTCATTCCTTGAGCTGCCTGCCCGTTGACCCAGACATCTTGCCGATGTTGGTGTCGGTTGTCTTGGCCCACTGAGCTGACATGGTGCAAGACACCCACTTCTTCTCCTGTCCACTCAGCATAGGGGTCAGAGCTCGCTGTATGTGCGTAATGGGCGGCGGCCTGGTAGCTGCGGGCTTGAGGAGTCCCCCACAGAGTTGGTGCAGGGTCCCTTGGTGGCTGGGCTGGGGGTTTCTTTGTCTTGTTGGGCAGTTCCGTACCACATGGCCAGGGTGTCCACACCCATAGCACCCCCGGGAATTGCTGCCTCCAGCCGGGTACACAGGGGGCGGTTGGGGCTGGGGCTGCTTAAAAAGCGTTGGTGGTTGCGCTGGGGCTGGAGCGAAGCGCATTGCTGGCCGGGAGTCTGTGGCCGCCTGGCGCCAGGCATCCACATACCTATTGGCCAGGGCGGCGGCTTGGTCAGCTGTTCTGGGTCCCTTGTCTTTTATCCAGTCCCTTATCTCTGCTGGGGTGCGGTTGTAGAACTGCTCCAGGAGGATGAGTTGAACAGCTTCATCAAGGGTGGTGATGTGGCACCCAGTAACCCAGGAGTTCAAGGATCTAGCTAAGCGGTGGGCAAACTCGGTATATGGCTGCTCCTCTTGTCTTTGTAGTCCCCTGAAGTTTAGCCGGTGAGCCTCTGGGGTGAGTCCATACCGAGCAAGGATGCACTCCTTCACCCAGTCATAGTTGCTTTGATCTTCGGAGGGGACAGTGTGGAAAGCCTCCAGGGCCCTACTGGATAGTTTCCCAATTAAGATAGTAACCCTATCGGCATTAGTGACCCCATGCATCCGGCACTGGGTCTCAAACAGCTGTAGGTAGCGGTCGATATCCTCGCTCCCATCATCCTGGAAAGTTCAGAAAGTCCCGTGAGGTAGTTTCTTGGGCCGGGAAGGGGTGTCCAGGGAATCTGACATGACCCCCCCTATAGACTTCTGAAGCTCCAACATGTGTATCTTGTTGGTGTCAGTCATTATCCGAGTAATGACCTCCTCAGGGGGGTTAGGTCCATAGAGAGCCAGTTGCCACTGTACCTCCCGCTGTCTGTCGGATGTCATAGTCCCTTGAGTGGAGGCTGTATTGGGCTGTCCTCCGCTTTGGTCGCTGTCCGACCCACCAGCCTGTTTGCTAGCCCGATCGTCCTCCATCAGTTCGGCTACGAGCACTGCCTTTGTCTTGTTGCTGGCGACTTTCCCTCTAGTCTGCAGCAACGTTCTCAATTCTTCCTTCCAGAGCCCATGGTACTGCTCCATCCGGCAAGATCTTCAGTTGGTGGTTTGGATGTTCCAGGTAGACAGAAGCATCCAACCGCTGCCACCAATGTGATGGATACCTCGCTACCCTGTTTGGGTAGCTCCGCCAAACGGGTCCTTCTACTGTCTGGAACAAACTGCTATGTAGCCCAGGAAAGTGATTCTAGCAGGAGCCCACCTAAATGACTATACAGACTAGCCTTTAGGTGCAAATAGAACTGCTTTATTGCACAGAAACACAGCTTTTATACATTTCCAACACATGGGGATTTAGTTACTACACAAATAGAAACAAATATTATACAATGGGACAAACATCAGAAAATGGTTAGTTATACAGATTCTAATCACATCCTGACTTACAAAAGGGACAAATGGATGACTCATACAATTAACAGAAAGACACTTTACACATAGTCTAGATAACAACAGGGGGAAGGTTATAGGGGGTTAGGGGTTTAACCCTTGCAGCCTGGTATCCGTGACACTACCTAACTCCATAAATTAAGCCAGGTGCAGCAATGCCTTCTTAGCACATACTTGTAGCAATAAAGAGGGAGGCCAGAACACCAGCTTTAGAAGTATGGACAGCCGCAGCACTGTGTGGAGAACACCTAGGGAGAAGCTGGCATATAGGAGGAGATAAGGGACTTCCGTCTAGGCCCCTGTGACAGTGATAAACAGGGAGAATTGGGTCTCCATCTCAAAGTTATATAGGGAATAAAAGTTGGCTAGCTCTGAGGATACTTAGTCTGAGTCCCAGATTACGGATACCTAACCCACTGACTCCCATCATGATTACGATCCTGAAGGTTATATGTTTGATTTTTCAACTTTTGATTTATCTCCATTCTTTTAACTGGACACGTCCCACCATATCTCTCAATCTTTAAGTTATTGATCTGTAAACCCTTTGACTACCCTATTTGAAACCACCTACAAGCAGAATATCCCCATCCTTTCTCACCCAAATTATTTTTTTTTACATGGGCCAAAGATCTTAGGAAGGGGTTGGAAAAATCACTCATAGTTGCTCAGTACATGTGGCTAATCCTCTAATGTAAATCTTTCAGCTAGTTGATAATACCATGACTCCTTCACCTCCTTTGGATTCTTTCCTTATTAGAGAATTGTTCCAGAGAGCAATTTGCTTTCTAGAAAATGCCAATATCTCATTATCCACAAAAAGGCATAGAACTGCTCTCATAAGAGTAGATCCTAAGTTAGCAGACATTTGTACTTCAGAGCTGGTGCCTTCTGCATGCAGCACACTATTCTGAGACTCATTTATAAAAGAAGCCAATAAATGTGGGCATTTTTAATTATCTTGACAAAACCCAGGCCTCAGTTAACAGGTTCCTTTATGTTAATAGAGGTGTTCTAGCCCTAATTTCCCAATCATTGTTCCTCCAAGGAAGAGCAAGGCATATCTATCTGCTTCCTGCCCACACCCCAAAAAACTAGGACTTAAAGGCCTAGAGGAGCTTGTATGTTGTATGACCAGACCCAAACTCTTGACAGACCAAGTCATGTCTTGCCCACTTCTACATATTATTTTGCCCACTTAGCAAACTAGTCAACCATTTCTATATGTAGTACATTTTGACAACAGATGAATGGGTTCTGCAGAGTTTTCAGGGCATTTTCCCCCAACTCTGAAAAACCTTGTTCTATAATTTTTTCCTCCATTATGCAAGAAAAAAATAGACTAAGAAAAACAAAAGAAGTGTTTATTAAAGTGCTCTTGAACCTAATTATCTATCTAGTGAAAAAGAAAAACAGTGAATTGGACCTGTGAAAAAGGACATTCATTTTTTAACTAGTCTACAATCATTTAAAAATGTTAGATAGACACATATGTTGCATCATCCTTCACTAGGATTAAATCTTAAAGTCACTAAAGTCATTTACCACAGATAATTATTGATACTTTGTGGCAAGGCCAAGCTTGGCAGCTCACCTTTTGGCCTCAGTTCAGCACCTTAGTATTTCACCAAGTGTCTGAAGCCAGTTGTTTCAGTTCTTCATTCCTGGAATATTAATCTGATTAAATATCCACATGGATAACCTCCCAAACAGAGGAATTTCTTGGCTTCAAACTGGATTCTACAATGGCTTAACAAGCCTTACTTCTATTCAAGATGCTTTTAGCAAAGAAGGAACTTTCCACAACTTTAATCAGTTATATTATCTCATTTGCTGGGACCAAATAGGGCCATATATCAATGAACTCCTAAACATATAAACAACCCATTTGTCCCAGGGTTCTTAAATACACTGAATGTACTGCAGCCTCTTTCTGATTTAATCAGGCAAAAGAAATAATAAAAAATATTTACTGTGATTTTATGGGAAATTCAAATTTCAGTTTAGTGTCCTTTTAAGAGATTATAATGGTGGGATGCTACTGATAACCTTCTCAATTGCATTAAAAAGAACACAGATCATTATCACACTACTAATTTAAAAATCCAACTTAACTAATAAATACTGATTTACCCACAAAACACTGTTGGTCCACAAGTCCCCCGGGAAATATTGACAGACATAAAATACTATTGGCAGAAATGTTGGATTATTCGGGACAGGAGTAGGACATCTTTAATGTAATATATTTTAAAATACCCACTTTTACAGAAAAAACAAACAACAATTACAATGTCTCTTTAATAAAACTCTCCTTCTTGTACTGCACATTTAGAGTAGGGAACCACATAGCTATCTACATGTAGGAATCTGTACATTTCACTTGTTTATTCAGGAATAAAATTGGTCCTCATATCTAAGCTATATCCTCAAGAATATTAAATATTTTCTTATTGCAGTTTGGTATTTAGTCATTTGCATAAATCCTTCATTACAACAATCTAAAATAACCATAAAGGTGTTAACAGCTGACACAAAAATCTAATACAGTACTAGTTACAAATGAATCATTAGATAAATGTATCAGATATTTGACTCGGCTTGGCTGCAGTCTGCAATCTCCTAGACTGCACATTGTAAATAGAACAACTTATCATAATTAGTATTATGGTTTGTGTTTGTTTCTTTTTTTTTTTATTTTTGTTTCTTTTAAACAGATGGTTCTAAATACAACTACTCTTTGGTTTCATGCTAGTAGTGGTGTGTCACAATCAAGCAACAGAGCTAGGCTGACCATATTACCGCTTTAAAAAGGTACAATATGAAAAATACATATGTCAGGGCTTTTTTTCAGTGCTGTTTAAACAACTGAATTGTATAAGAACCCTGACATGTATTTTTCATATGTGTCCCTTTTTAAAGCGACAATATGGTCACCCTAAACAGAGCTGTTGCAGTGAGTTGCCCTTCTCTATTGGGCAATCTGTCCAGGGCCGGACTGGAAATAAAAAGCAGTAACCCCAACCCACTTGCTATGGAAAGAAAAAGCAGCCCTGGAAAAATTTGAAGACAAGCATTTTTTCCATGGAGTTTGTAGAATGTACACAGAGCATTTTTCTCAACAGGATTCCTGCAATATTGCTTTTCCCAATATTTATATATTTATAATATTTTGGAAGCTCTATTTATTCCAAGATAATTGTTTGTGACAAGGGGTCAAAATTTAATGCTGGAGGAAATGAGATTTAATCTCCAGCAATGTAAACATTTTTTTTCACTGTAAGAGCAATCAAATTGTGGAACTCATTACCTGAGGAGGTTGTAAATGCCAATACCTTGTATACATTTAAAAATGGTTTAGAAACATTTATGGCTAGAAACAGAATTCAGGGATATGATTGTTTGTGTTAAATGGGTCAAGTTTTTTTAATGAATGGGATTCATTTAAGATCATCTGGAGGTTTTTTGTAAGTATATTAAGATTTGTATAGGTTGAAATTGATGGACTTCTGTCTTTTTTTTTCAATCTCATCTACTATGTTACTATGTATAATTATATTAGTTTGTAATAAAAAATGCAAGAGTGTTGTTATATAGGTACCCTATAACCCAATGTCAACCATTGCTCACTTTTACAGTGTGAAAATGATTATCCATAGTGTGATCTGGAGAAGACTCTCAAAACAGTGTTGCTATAAACAGTATCTCAGAGTGCGACTTGACTAGACACTAGAAACTGTTTAAAGGAGGGCTACTAAATGGTACATGGTCTAGGAAATAAGAAATACTTACTATGTATAGAGTATAGGACAAGAGAGGTGAGACAATTGCATCACATCACCAGCAGCACCACCCCCTTAAAGGGACATTAAACCGATTTTTTTTATTTTCACGAATCAGATAGAACAACTCTCCAATTTACTTCTATTATCAAATTGACTTCATTGTCTTGGTATCCTTTGCTGTAGAATACAATGCAATAGTGCATTACAGGGAGCTAGCTAAACATATCTAGTGAACCAATGAAAAGAGACAAATTGTGTAACCACCAATCACCAGCTTGTTTCCACTAGTGTAGGATATGTATATATACCTCTGTATTAGTGAGGTATACCTGTATTATTTGAGAGGGACAGTCCCTGATTCTGAGCTCTGTCACGCTGTCCCTCTGATACAGTCATATGTCCTTATTTGCAGAATTTCCCTTAGTTCCATTTACTGAGCACACAAACACACCCACTGACCACCCAGACACACCCACCCTCCCACTCCACTAATCACCCATGATTCCACCTCCCTAAACATCTCCACCCACAAAATGATGACAGATCCCATATACCTTTGAGTCCCTGATACCCAGTCAAAAACGTTGGGAGGAATGATGCACTCACCAATTACAATACGTCTTATGCCCAGGTGCTCTGTAGTTCATATAGAAAGTAATCCACTTGTTTTCCTTTATTGCATACATATACAAAGTTGATCTTTTGGTTCCAATAGGAGCCTTTGTTAAGAGAATACAAATCCTCCAAACCACATATCAAACTGTGTATAAAAAACTGACTTTATATCCTTAACCCCACCCTCTCATGTAAACAAAGCTAAAATCAATTAAAGGGACAGTCAACACCAGAATTTTTGTTGTTTAAAAAAGAAAGATAATCCCTTAATTACCCATTCCCCAGTTTTGCATAACCAACACAGTTATAATAATACACGTTTTACCTCTGTAATTACCTTGTATCTAAGCTTCTGCTGACTGCCCCCTTATTTCAGTTCTTTTGACAGACTTGCATTTTAGCCATTCAGTTCTTACTCCTAGGTCACTTCACGTGCATGAGCTCAATGTTATCTATACGAAACACATAAACTAATGCCCTCTAGTGGTCAAATGCATTCAGATTAGAGGCAATCTTAAAGGTCTAAGAAATTACCATATGAACCTCCTAGGTTTAGCTTTTAACTAAGAATACCAAGAGAACAAAGCAAAATTGGTGATAAAAGTAAATTGGGAAGTTGTTTAAAATTACATGCCCTATTTAAATCTTGAAAGTTGTTTTTAGACTTGACTGTCCCTTTAAACACAGATGATAAAGCATGCTCCCGGTGTTCTATCAGATTCTGCTCCTTTGTCAGAATCTGCTCCCTCTGACTGCGCATGCTCTGTAATTGCACTCCACATATGTTAAATAGGAATGTGTGGAATGCGATTAGGTCAATCAGCAATGCGCACTCAGAGGGAGCAGATTCTGACAAGGAAGTTGTGTCGGATCTTGCTGCCAGTACGCATGCACTGTTAAAAATGTAATACTGTCCCACAAATTAAAAGTGCATACTATATATATACAGTATACACAGGACTCAGTTCAATCACTTCTCACGGTGATGAAATATGCGACTATGTGCTTTCATTGAACTGTGTCCTATTTAACATATGTAGAGTGTGTTTACGTCATACAGAGCATGAGCAGTCAAAGGGAGCAGATTCTGACAAAGGAGCAGAATCTGATAGAACACCGGATCTGAACAACTATGTCACAGTGATCTCTATATGCATTAACACAACTTGTTCTAAGTATTATCATGACTTTGATGATAAAACCGTAGCACTAACCTCTCACAATAACTGGACCACTCTTGCACTGTCATTGGTCAAGGTATGTGCTATAGCGACAGCATAAACAATGGGCAGCAATTAATATCAGACCAGGCCTGTTGTTTCTATTACAGACTATCCATTATTATTCATTACAGACCAGTTGTAGCTATGGCCTCTTTACACATCTTAGCTGAGAGTGGTATTATTCACAAATTGCAGACTTTTATTGAGCGATCAATGTGTTTGTTCCACACTATGTTACATATGCTAGACTATACTCATGTAATCATCATTACGTCAAGATAGGGTTGCCACCCAGCCGGTATTTTACCAACACGACCGGTATTTTTAAAGTTCATGTCAATGTAGAAAATAATTAATAAATATTGAAAGAAAGCCCCTTTCAAAATAAAACTTCTTCTGAGTGTGATGAATACAAGTTATAAACAAATGAGCATTTGAAATCAGTCCTATCAGCTTTAGTTTTTGAGTTATGCTGTTTAATTATTTATGCAAATTTATATTAATTAGCATGGCCGGTATTTTCTTTCAAGAAAGGTGTCAACCCTACGTCAAGAGCAAAACACCAACGCATCCTAATCAAGAGCCCGCTCTTCCAACAATAAAATTCTAGGCTGCTGATTTGTCCTCAAATGATTATACAAAAGAGAATTATATACACCAGTTTAAATAGTTAATTAAAGAGCATGTGAAAAAAGTGATTTTTAAAACAACTTTCTAATTTACCTTTATAATAAAATCGTCTGTTCTTGTTTTATCATTTGATGAAAAGTGAGGGGAATCAGCTCAGAAGCAAATTTTTGAAGCACTATATGGCAGCAGTTTTGCAAGAATGTTATTCATTTGCAAGGGCACTAGATGGTAGTTCTATTTCCAGACATGTAGTGCTCCAGACGCCTACCTGGGTATCAGTATAACAAAGCATATAATGGGAATTAAGCTAATTTGACAATATAAATAAATTGGAAACTTTTTAAAATTGTATGCTCTGTCTGAACTACAAAAGAAAATGTCTGGGTTTTATCATGAAGACCTCATGATTTTAGGATATCAGGGATTACATTTTCTTTTTTGTATGTACTGTATTTCTGTGCTATTTACAACCCCTAATCAGAAATAATTAAAACGTCAAACTTTGGGAAGAATGATTTTATTACCTACATCTGATTAACACCTCTCAGGAGACAATTCACTCTGCTCAGGACACAAACCTGAGGTCGATCAGAGGTGACACTCTAGGATATCTTAAGACATGTTCTAATCACTTTTATGTTACCGGATGACCAAATATGACAGACATGTCATGTTTGGTATCAAAATAATACTCATGATGTCACAATGTAAATTCTAAAAAAGGTAGGTGTATTATTTATACATTACTAAAATGAAAAGCTATCCTATAACTTCATGATATGCAGATGGCGCAGGTCTTGAAGAATTACTTCAATTGTGTAGCTATCTCTACTAGATAAAGGAAAATGGCTTGTTGTGTGTGTTAAAGCCAAATTATAAGTTACTAATTATTTGAACACCAGTATCTTACCTTTCCCTTATTGGAGCTTTCGTTTTTCCTCAGTTTGGTTGAACTACACATACCGAGAGGCTCCTCTCCAGATTAGCTGACATTACAGATTCTATGGAGTGAGTATACTGCACTCTTATAATTTGGCTTTAATACACACAACAAGCCATTTTCCTTTATCTAGTAAAGATATCTACACAATTGAAGTCATTCTTCAAGACCTGCGCAATCTGCATATCATCAAGAAACCATATTTTCAGTCTTTTGGTTTTGGGAGAGACTGCAAGAAGGCAGTGGTGTACTTTTTAGGAGAGTATTGTTTCTTTGTCATTTTTGTGCAAGATTTGTTTTGTTTTAAGATCTAACACAATCTGTACATTTATTTTGTTGTATCATATAACTTCAGCCAGGGCTTTCAATGTGGTGGTGTGCCATAAAAAAGTTATGGCTGCCTTTCTTGCCCATTCTGGAAGGGGCCTAGTCAGAAACCTGACCTTGGGAAGCAAAATGTATTTTAATTGTGGTTTCAGCAAAATAATGTTGTTATTCTACATGGGAGACTGCGTAAAACCAGCTTCCTTAGGACAGATAACTAAGCTAGCACAGTATTAGGTTCTGTTATATTTTCTCCTTAATTTTTAAAAACTGTTTTGCTGATGTGTGTAATTGTGTTTAATTCTTTTTTTTATAAATGCGCTGTGACTCTATTTTCTTTATAATAAATGTTTCTTTATTATGTTTTTGCCTTTGTCTAATATTTGAACCACGTTACAGAAGAGACTGGTAATAACAATAAGTGGTAATAACTGTTTTTTTTAGATTTTAGGTTGACTTTTGCCAAATTGTGTTTTGGAGTTTTTTACTTGTTAAGTCTGTTTTTTTCTTTAGGATACATATAATAATCTTAAGGTGGTGGCAACAGAGATAGTTTAGTGTGGGTGGCATTAAAGGAGAATTTGGGCATTTTTATTGGTCTAGTACAGACTAGAGAGTGTTTGTTAACATTTGCACCCACTAAACTAAGTTACAGGCTTGCCTGGAAAGGCTAGAGTGTTACAAACTGGTTAAGGTGGAAAGGGTCATATACAGTATCTCACAAAAATGAGTACACCCCTCACATTTTTGTAAATATTTTATTATATCTTTTCATGTGACAACACTGAAGAAATGACACTTTGCTACAATGTAAAGTAGTGAGTGTACAGCCTGTATAACAGTGTACATTTGCTGTCCCCTCAAAATAACTCAACACACAGCCATTACTGTCTAAACCATTGGCAACAAAAGTGAGTACACCCCTAAATGGAAATATCCAAATTGTGCCCAAAGTGTCAATATTTAGTGTGGCCACCATTATTTTCCAGCACTGCCTTAACCCTCTTGGGCATGAAGTTCACCAGAGCTTCATAGGTTGCCACTGGAGTCCTCTTTCACTCCTCCAGGACGACATCACATAGCTGGTGGATGTTAGAGACCTTGCGCTCCCCCACCTTCCGTTTGAGGATGCCCCATAGATGCTCAATAGGGTTTAGGTCTGGAGACATGCTTGGCCAGTCCATCACCTTTACCCTCAGCTTCTTTAGCAAGGCAGTTGTCATCTTGGAGGTGTGTTTGGGGTCGTTATCATGTTGGAATACTGCAGTACATGTTGGCATTCATGGTTCCCTCAATGAACTGTAGCTCCCCAGTGCCGGTAGCACTCATGCAGGCCCAGACCATGACACTCCCACCACCATGCATGACTGTAGGCAAGACACACTTGTCTTTGTACTCCTCACCTGGTTGCCGCCACACAATTTTAAGCAACTTTCTAATTTACTCCTATTATCAATTTTTCTTTGTTCTCTTGCTATCTTTTTTTAAAAAGCAGGAATGTGATGCATAGGAGCCGGACCATTTTTGGTTGAGAAACTGAGCTATGCTTGCTTATTGGTGGGTAAATGTTAGCCTCCAATAAGCAAGCACTATCCATGGTGCAGAACCTAAAATGGGCTGGCTGCTAAGATTTACATTCATGATTTTCAAATAAAGATAGCAAGAGAACAAAGAAAAATTGATAATACGAGTAAATAAGAAAGTTGCTTAAAATTGCATGCTCTATCTGAACCATGAAAGAAAAAAAAATGGGTTCAGTGTCCCTTTAACCCCTTAACGACCTAGGACGTGCAGGGTACGTCCTCTTAAAAAAGTCACTTAACGACCAAGAACGTACCCTGCACGTCCTCGGTTTGGAAAGCAGCTGGAAGCGATCCTGATCACTTCCAGCTGCTTTCCGGTTATTGCAGGATGCCTCGATATCGAGGCATCCTGCAATAACAATTTTTGCCCCTCCGGTGCAGAGAGAGCCACTCTGTGGCCCTCTCTGCACCGGACATCGATGGCCGCATTCGTTGGTGGGTGGGAGCGTAAATGGGAGGTGGGTGGGCGGCCATCGATGGCTTCTTAGTCAGAGAGGGGGGCGGGATCGGGATCGCCGGGGGCGCGCGCGTGCACAGGGGGCGGCGGGAGGGCGCGTGCACGGGGAGGGAGCGGGTGGGAACCACTTACACTACAGAAACTATTTTGGATATTATTGTAAAAAATAATAAAAAAAAAACCTAATGGAAATCATCTAAGGGATCTGGGAGGGGTGGGGGATTGATCTGGGGGGGGGAGAGCTACACTACAGAAAAAACTAAAATAAATTGTAAAAAAACATTTTTATATGCAAACTGGGTACTGGCAGACAGCTGCCAGTACCCAAGATGGCCCCCAATAAGGCAGTGGGGGGGGGGAGTAGAGAGCTGTTTTGGGGGGGATCAGAGAGGTTGGGGGCTAAGGGGGGATCCTACACAGCAGCATATGTAAATATGCTTAAAAAAAAAAAAGTAAAAAAAAAAAACCTTTTATTTTAGTACTGGCAGACTTTCTGCCAGTACTTAAGATGGCGGGGACAATTGTGGGATGGGGGAGGGAAGAGAGCTCTATGGGAGGGATCAGGGGGTCTGATGTGTCAGGTGGGAAGCTGATCTCTACACTAAAGCTAAAATTAACCCTGCAAGCTCCCTACAAGCTACCTAATTAACCCCTTCACTGCTGGGCATAATTCACGTTTTGTGCGCAGTGGCATTTAGCGGCCTTTTAATTACCAAAAAGCAACACCAAAGCCATATATGTCTGCTATTTCTGAACAAAGGGGATCCCAGAGAATCATTTACAACCATTTGTACCATAATTGCACAAGTTGTTTCTAAATAATTTCAGTGAGAAACCTAAAGTTTGTGAAAAAGTTGACTATTTTTTTTAATTTAATCGTATTTGGCGGTGAAATGGTGGCCTGAAATATACCAAAATGGGCCTAGATCAATACTTGTCTACTACACTACACTAAAGCTAAAATTAACCCTACAAGCTCCCTACAAGTTCCCTAATTAACCCCTGCACTGCTGAGCATAATACACTTGTGGTGTGCAGCAGCATTTAGCGGACTTCTAATTACTTAAAAACAACGCCAAAGCGATATATGTCTGCTATTTCTGAACAAAGGGGATCCCAGAGAAGCATTTACAACCATTTGTGCCATAATTGCACAAAATGTTTGTTAATGATTTCAGTGAGAAACCTAAAATTTGGAAAAATTTTACTTTTTTTTTTTTATTTGATCGCATTTGGCGGTGAAATGGTGGCATGAAATATACCAAAATGGGCCTAGATCAATACTTTGGGATGTCTTCTAAAAAAATATATATATACATGTCAAGGGATATTCAGGGATTCCTGAAAGATATCAGTGTCCCAATGTAACTAGCGCTAATTTTGAAAAAAAGTGGTTTGGAAATAGCAAAGTGCTACTAAAATTTATGGCCCTATAACTTGCAAAAAAAGCAAAGAACATGTAAACATTGGGTATTTCTAAACTCAGGACAAAATTTAGAAACTATTTAGCATGGGTGTTTTTTGGTGGTTGTAGATGTGTAACAGATTTTGGGGGTCAAAGTTAGAAAAAGTGTGTTTTTTTCCATTTTTTCCTCATATTTTATAATTTTTTTTTATAGTAAATTATAAGATATGATGAAAATAATGGTATCTTTAGAAAGTCCATTTAATGGTGAAAAAAATGGTATATAATATGTGTGGGTACAGTAAATGAATAAGAGGGAAATTACAGCTAAACACAAAGACCGCAAAAATGTAAAAATAGCCTTGGTCCCAAACGGACAGAAAATGGAAAAGTGCTGTGGTCATTAAGGGGTTAAGGTGTGTTATAGCTATAGACCACTGCTTTATAAATATAACTTTTATGTCTCACCTATAATAATAACTATTAATCTCAAACATATTATATGAATTGTAACTTTCTTTATAATTTTCAATTCATTCTCAGTTGTCTCCCTGTGCTCTCCTTTATATAGCAACCCATGCAATATACAGAATCAGTGCGCTGAGATTCCCTTAAAGGGCCATAATACCCAAATGTTTAAACACTTGAAAGTAATGCAATATAGCTGTAAAAATCTGACTAGAAAATATCACCTGAACATCTCTATGTAAAAAAGAAAGATATTTTACCTCAAAAGTTTCTCAGTAGCAACATCCCATTGTAAAGGACTTCTAAGCAACAAATCAGTATGTCTGTCCCGGGACAGCGGAAGGAGCGAGCTTTCATGCACACTCATCTTATTTTCCTATTCAGTGTAAGGAAGTTTACAATGAAAAGTCAAATTAAGTCAAATCTCATGACATCACAATAAAAGAGTTCATGACCTCAGCACTGTTAATGCTGATTGGCTGCTGTTCATTTCTTCTTTTCTTTTCTTTTTTTTACCTGCAGCTGGGCAGCAGCTGAGTATAACTTTTTACACAGAACTTACTCTGCTGAGCTGAGGAGATTGTGAGGTAAAATATCTTCCTTGTTTACATAGAGATGCTCAGGTGATATTTTCCTGTCAGCTTTTTACAGTTATACTGCATCAGTTTTAAGTGATTTAGCATATGAGTATTATGTCCCTTTAAAGGACTACTCAGTGCAGTAGAATTGCATAATTAACAAGTGCATAATAAAAAGATAAGGCAATAACGCTTACTCTGAATTTAATTTTTTTTTCTGAAACATTTTTTTTTCCTGCCATTTGACGGCCTCCTGTATCATGTGACAGACATCAGCCAATCACAGACTAATATACCCAGTGAGCTTGTGCACATGCTCAGTAGCATCTTGTTCCCCATAAAGTTTGTATATAAAAAGACTGTAAAATTTGATAATGAAAATTGGAAAGTGTCTTAAAACTGCATGATCTATTGAGTGTCCCTAAAGGGAAAGTAAATACCTTGAGATCATTATATAAAATGTTTAGTTGTGCGTACTGTAACAACTTTGCAATATATTTGTATTATTTATTTTGCCCCTTTCAAGTATTTTAGCTCTGAAAACCTGATGATTGAAAAGCTGCTGACATCTCAAGGGTAAACCTGCTACATATATTTTCCTAATTGGCTTTAATGGATAACAACTGCAAAACAATGCATTTTATGATAACATTATGATCATGGCTAGCCTTGTGGTCTGAATGCAAAAGTTCAGACTAGCTAACCCAAATAAGGAGAGTTGTAGCCAGAGCTTGGCTATTGAAAAACAGTTGCAGCAAAAATAAATGTTAATTTGTTTTAAAAATGTTAAGATTTGGCCGATATATTATTCTACGGCAACACAACAGAAATGTCCTGTAAATACTATCGCCTAGATTTAGAGTTTTGTCGGTAAAGACCCGCGTAGCTAACGCTGCTTTTTTTCCCCAGCGCACCCTTAAGACAACGCTGGTATTTAGAGTTGTCTGAGTAGCTGCGTTAGGCTCAGAAAAGGGAGCATTGAGCATAATTTACCTTCCCTTCAATTCTCAATACCAGTGTTGCCTACGGTAGCGGTAAGATGGAAAAACGTGCTCGTGCACGAAATCCCCATAGGATACAATGGGGCTGAGCTGGCTGGAAAAAATCTAACACCTGCAAAAAAGCAGCGTTCAGCTCCTAGCGCAGCCCCATTGTTTCCTATGAGGAAACACTCTCTAAGTCTGCACCTAACACCCTAACATGAACCCCAAGTCTAAACACCCCTAACCTTACACTTATTAACCCCTAATCTGCCGCCCCCGCTATCTCTGACACCTGCATTATATTATTAACCCCTTATCTGCCGCTCTGGACACCGCCGCAACCTAACCCCTAATCTGCTGCCCCTAACATCGGCGACACCTATATGATATTTATTACCCCCTAATCTGCCCCCCCAACGTCGCCGCTACCTTACCTACACTTATTAACCCCTAATCTGCCGACCGGACCTTGCTGCCACTATAATAAATGCATTAACCCCTAAACTGCTGCACTCCCGCCTTACAAACACTATAATAAATTTTATTAACCCCTAATCTGCCCTCCCTAACATCGCCGCCACCTACCTACAATTATTAACCCCTAATCTCCCACCCGCAACGTCGCTGCTACTACAATAAAGTTATTAACCCCTAAACCTAAGTCTAACCCTAACCCTAACACCCCCCTAACTTAAATATAATTTAAATTAAATTAAACAAAATAATATTCCTATAATTAAAAAAAATATTCCTATTTAAAACTAAATACTTACCTATAAAATAAACCCTAATATAGCTACAATATAACTAATAATTACATTGTAGCTATTTTAGGATTTATATTTATTTTACAGGCAACTTTGTATTTATTTTAACTAGGTACAATAGCTATTAAATAGTTAATAACTATTTAATAGCTACCTAGTTAAAACATACCTCCCAACATTTCAAAATTCAAAAGAGGGACACCCCCCCCCCGCAAAAAAATTGAAATGTGGTGGGCGGGGCTTAAAAAATCATAAGACCAAAGTAATAAAAATAAAATTCTAAATAAAGTCATATATTTTAATACACTTAGGCAGCAAATCAATTACAAGCTCAAACCACTGGTATGGCTATGTAAGCGCTGTATTTAATTAGCCTTTGCAAAGACATTGCTAAATATTTTTATCTTAATTGGACATTTATTAATAAATTCTTTAAAACTACTCTCTGCATTCCCCATTAATATTCTAGATTCTGGCCTTTAAAGTCAGCAAAAATGCACAGTAGCACGCTACATAGCATACACTTATACATGCAGCATAAACTTATACATGCAGATACACAGACACTGCATAGTATACACTTATACATGCAGACACACACACATTACATAGCATACACTTATACATGCAGATACACACTTATACATGCAGATACACATACACACTACATAGCATACACTTACACATGCAGATACACACACACACACACACTACATAGCATACACTTACACATGCAGATACACACACACACACACTACATAGCATACACTTATACATGCAGATACACACACACACACTACATAGCATACACTTATACATGCAGATACACACACACACACTACATAGCATACACTTATACATGTAGATACACACACACACTACATAGCATACACTTATACATGCAGCATAAACTTATACATGCAGATACACAGACACTACATAGTATACACTTACACATGCAGACACACACACACTACATAGCATACACTTATATATGCAGATACACACTTATACATGCAGATACTTTTTTTGTTTTTTAAATGCCTGGGGCAAATCGGGACAGATGGCTAGCAACTCGGGAAGGAGGGACAGACCCCTAAAATCGGGACTGTCCCGCGAAAATCGGGACAGTTGGGGGGTATGTTAAAATAAGTACAAAATTACCTGTAAAATAAATCCTAACCTAAGTTACAAATACACCTAACACTACACTATCATTAAATTAATTAAATAAATTAAGTACAATTAGCTAAACTAAAATACAATTAAATAAAGTAATCTATAATACAAAACAAACAAACAAACACTAAATTACAATAAATAATAAAAAATTACAAGAAGTTTAAACTAATTACACCTAATCTAAGCCCCCTAATAAAATTAAAAAGCCCCCCCCCCAAAAAAAAAATGCCCTACCCTATTCTAAATTACAAAGGGTAATCAGTTCTTTTACCAGCCCTTAAAAGGGCTTTTAGCGGGGCATTGCCCCAAAGTAATCGGCTCTTTTACCTGTAAAAAAAAAATACAACCCCCCCCAACATTAAAACCCACCACCCACATACCCCTACTCTAACCCACCCAAACCCCCCTTAAAAAAACCTAACGCTAACCCCCTGAAGATCTCCCTACCTTGAGTCATCTTCACCCAACCGGGCCAAAATCTTCATCCAAGGTGCGCAGAGGAGATCCTTCATCCGGTAGAAGTCTTCATCCAGGTGGCATCTTCAATCTTCATCCATCCGGAGAGGAGCGGAGCCATCTTCAAAGGAGCCAACGCGGAGCCATCCTCTTCAACCGGCGACTGAATGACGAATGAAGCCAATAGAATGCGAGCTCAATACGATTGGCTGATTGGATCAGCCAATCGGATTGAACTTCAATCTGATTGGCTGATTGGATCAGCCAATCAGATTTTTCCTACCTTAATTCCGATTGGCTGATAGAATCCTATCAGCCAATCGGAATTAAAGGGACGCCATCTTGGATGACGTCTCTTAAAGGAACCTTCATTCGTCGTTCAGTCATCGGTTGAAGAGGATGGCTCCGTGTCGGCTCCTTTGAAGATGGCTCCGCTCCGGATGGATGAAGATTGAAGACGCCGCCTGGATGAAGACTTCTACCGGATGAAGGACCTCCTCTGCGCACCTTGGATGAAGAATTCGGCTTGGCTGAGTGAAGACGACTCAAGGTAGGGAGATCTTCAGGGGGTTAGCGTTAGGTTTTTTTAAGGGGGGTTTGGGTGGGTTAGAGTAGGAGTATGTGGGTGGTGGGTTTTAATGTTGGGGGGTTGTATTTTTTTTTTACAGGTAAAAGAGCTGATTACTTTGGGGCAATGCCCCGCAAAAAGCCCTTTTAAGGGCTGGTAAAAGAACTGATTACTTTTGTAATTTAGAATAGGGTAGGGCATTTTTTTATTTTGGGGGGCTTTTTAATTTTATTAGGGGGCTTAGATTAGATGTAATTAGTTTAAACTTCTTGTAATTTTTTATTATTTATTGTAATTTAGTGTTTGTTTTTGTATTATAGATTACTTTATTTAATTGTATTTTAGTTTAGCTAATTGTAGTTAATTTATTTAATTAATTTAATGATAGTGTAGTGTTAGGTGTATTTGTAACGTAGGTTAGGATTTATTTTACAGGTAATTTTGTAGTTATTTTAACTAGGTAGCTATTAAATAGTTATTAACTATTTAATAGCTATTGTACCTAGTTAAAATAAATACAGAGTTGCCTGTAAAATAAATATAAATCCTAAAATAGCTACAATGTAACTATTAGTTATATTGTAGCTAGCTTAGGGTTTATTTTATAGGTAAGTATTTAGTTTTAAATAGGAATAATTTATTTAATTATAGGAATATTATTTTGTTTAATTAAAATTATATTTAATTTAGGGGGGTGTTAGGGTTAGAGTTAGGTTTAGGCGTTAATAACTTTATTATAGTAGCGGCGACGTTGCAGGTGGGAGATTAGGGGTTAATAATTGTAGGTAGGTGGCGGCAATCTTAGGGAGGGAAGATTAGGGGTTAATAAACTTTATTATAGTGTTTGCGAGGTGGGAGTGCGGCAGTTTAGGGGTCAATACATTTTATTATAGTGGCGGCGAGGTCCGGTCGGCAGATTAGGGGTTAATAAGTGTAGGTAGGTGGCGGTGACGTTGGGGGGGGGCAGATTAGGGGGTATTAAAAATAATATAGGTGTTGGCGATGTTAGGGGCAGTAGATTAGGGGTTCATAGCTATAATGTAGGTGGCGGCGGTGTCCAGTCGGCAGATTAGGGGTTAAAATTTTTTATTAGAGGGTTGGCGATGTGGGGAGGGGGATCGGTTTAGGGGTACATAGATAGTTTATGGGTGTTAGTGTACTTTGTAGCACAGTAGTTAAGAGCTTTATGTTCCCGCGTTAGCCCATAAAGCTCTTAACTACTTTTTTTTGCGGCTGGAGTCTTGTCGGTAGAGGGTCTACCGCTCACTTGTTCCAAGACTCCAAATACCAGCGTTAGGCAAATCCCATAGAAAAGATAGGATACGCAATTGACGTAAGGGGATCTGCGGTAGCCTGGAGTCGCGGAAAGAAAGTGAGCGGTAGACCCTTTCCTGGCTGACTCTAAATACCAGCGTTAGATAAAAAGCAGTGTTAGGACCCCTTAACGCTGCTTTTGACGGCTAACGCAGAACTCTAAATCTAGCGGAATGTTTTTTCTTTCCCTTTTACTGAAGAGCTATAATTACTGAATTTTCCTCTTGAAACTGTTTTTAGCTGTATTTTTCCTAAAGGTTATATTTTCAACATCTTGCTTTCTTTAAGGACAGTAAAGTTAATTTAGTTTGTGGCATTTAAAATGTTAGTTAAAAAATATTACAGATAAAAAAGTCACTAACCTTATTTTATGGGCGTAAAGGCATGTTATGTATCTGTTCACCAACATAGCTATGGGAGCTTTTGTCAGCTAGTGAGCAGTTGATCCCTGGGGATCAGTTAAGCACGAACAGGCATTGTTTGGATGTTTCCTGCATGTCCACTTGTCCTAATAGATTTGCAATGCTCTGTATTTTTATTTTTTTTCCAGTCGCTGCTATATTATGTTATGGCTACTGGGACAGTATTAAATATGTTACAATAACTAAATCCTACATCACAAATATTGTGTTTGTATATATTGTATTTATTAACCTTTTGAGTGCTGAGCACTTTCCCACCTGGGTGCTAAGCTGGATTTGAGGTATTTTTATTTTTTTAAATATTTTTTTTTATAACTTTTTTTCTTTTTCTTTCAGAAAAAAGGAAAGGTTAGGCGATTACATTTCCAACGGTTGGTCTTGGGGGTCTGTAGCTGCTTAGATGCCTGAGATACAGGCTTCTAAGCAACATGCCCCATTTCCCTATACTGTCTATTGTATTTGTTAAATAAAGTTGCGCGGTGATGTCATCACGTCATTGCACGTGACGTCACCACGTGAAATGTGAAGCCCCAGCGATGCCTGTTGCTATGCAGGCCAGATCGCTGGGGTAGGAGCCCCCAGCTCTCCCTCAAGGTGGGAGAGTGCTAGCGATGGCTCTGAGCCGTCGTTAGCACCTGACTGAGACAATTTGCGACGGCTCAGAGCCGTCATTAGCACTCAAGGGGTTAAAAGGAATATGAAACCCATTTTTTTTCTTCTTCCCTGATTCAGATAGGGCATGCAATTTTAAACAACTTTCCATTTTACTTCTATAATCTAACTTTCTTCCTTCTCTTGGTATTCTTTGTTGAAAAGTGTGGATGTAAGCTCAGGAGAGTGCATGTGTCTGCAGCACTATATGGTAGCTGTTTAGGAAGAATGTTATACATTTGCAAGAACACTATATGGCAGCACTTTTTCCTGCCAGGTAGTGCTTCAAACATGCACACTTCTCTTTAATAAAGAATACTATGAAAAGGAAGTAAATATTATAATAGAACTATTTGGGGGGGAATGGTATTCTGTCTGAATCATGAAAGAAAAATTTGGGGTTTATGTCCCTTTAATATTGCCTTTAAATACTCAGTATATTGTTGTATATTTTAAAAATTAAATAAGTATATTTTAGATAAATAGCTTATGATATATAAATTGGATGATGATTCCCTAAGACAACACAGTTGGGTTTTATACAAGTCCTTGTGTATTATCAACAAGCTACAGATAAAAAGCTGCTGATAGCAATAGAAAAGATGACTAGTACTTTATCACATGTTGTCCCCCCCCCCCCCCTTTATTTATATTTGTGATTTTCTGATGGCCACTGGCCCCATTTATATATGGTAGAGGGAAGACAATAGTGTGGCCTGTTCCAATATATCATCCAAATAGGGTTGCCACCTCAGCCATGTTTTCCTGGACACATGTCTGTAACTTATAGGGGTTGCTAATAAGAATGTGTATTGTGATGTTCATCAGCACTATTCATGTGATGTCCAGAGGCACAATACATGTTCCGCCCTGCTTACCCTGCAGCATGCGTAGCTCATAAGTGTGCAGGAAAACATGGCTGAGGTGACAACCCTACCTGCTAGGGTTACTAGCCGCACAATGAGCCATCTCTGATCTGGAGGTACCTTCACAGTCTTACCTACTTTAACCTTTAAAAGGAACATTACAACTGATAAATCTCCCTGCCAATCTAGAAGAAAATTAATCATTAGTATATCTATTCTGAAAAACAGCAATCAATCTGGAAAAGAAGTTTCTTCCACTGTCAATAGGTAACTTCACAACAGTTTAAAGGAACATCAAAACCAAAAAAAATATTTTATGGTTCAAATAAATCATACAAATTTAAAAGACTTTCAAATATATGTGATCAAATTTGCTTCACTCTCTTGCAGTGTTCCCTCTAAGGCCAGTTTGCTGTGCAGCCCAGCAGTTTAACAGTTAATAAGAGAACCATACATTTCAGATTGCACTGTTTGTTAATTGCAGGGTGCGGTTACATAATTAACTGTGTCACTGCTGGGCTGCACACAAAACTGGCATTAGAGTGAACACTGCTCTCTTTTTATATTTTGTTGAAGAAGTAGCAATGCACTACTGGAAGTTAGCTGAACTCATTTGGTGAGCCAATGAGAAGAGGCATACACGTGTAGCCACCAATAATAGTTTTGAAGAGGATACTGCAAACTTGTACACTTCTAGCACAGCACTCTGTGCCATAACTCTTTGGGTAGGATTTAAAAATAAAACAACTTTTATTAAAATAATTTGTATTATTTGTAAATAATTTAAAAATAATGGGTAGTAAAAACACAGAGTAATTGTACAGTCGCAGTATTAAGAGGGGAAGTTAAAACATATTTATGTAAACCTGAAAAAGAAAAACAATGTCCGGGAAATTCAGTTATCTAATCAATTATTGAATGCTTATAATTTATATCTGAAAGTCCCTAACAGGATTAATTGGTCAAAATACTTAAAGGGACAGTCTACACCAGAATTGTTATTGTTTAAAAAGAAAGATAACATAATTTATGTAAGAACTTACCTGATAAATTCATTTCTTTCATATTAGCAAGAGTCCATGAGCTAGTGACGTATGGGATATACATTCCTACCAGGAGGGGCAAAGTTTCCCAAACCTCAAAATGCCTATAAATACACCCCTCACCACACCCACAAATCAGTTTAACGCATAGCCAAGAAGTGGGGTGATAAGACAAAAGTGCGAAAGCATAAAAAATAAGGAATTGGAATAATTGTGCTTTATACAAAAAATCATAACCACCACAAAAAAGGGTGGGCCTCATGGACTCTTGCTAATATGAAAGAAATGAATTTATCAGGTAAGTTCTTACATAAATTATGTTTTCTTTCATGTAATTAGCAAGAGTCCATGAGCTAGTGACGTATGGGATAATGAATACCCAAGATGTGGATCTTCCACGCAAGAGTCACTAGAGAGGGAGGGATAAAATAAAGACAGCCAATTCCGCTGAAAATAATCCACACCCAAAATAAAGTTTAAATCTTATAATGAAAAAAACTGAAAATATAAGCAGAAGAATCAAACTGAAACAGCTGCCTGAAGTACTTTTCTACCAAAAACTGCTTCAGAAGAAGAAAACACATCAAAATTGTAGAATTTAGTAAAAGTATGCAAAGAAGACCAAGTTGCTGCTTTGCAAATCTGATCAACCGAAGCTTCATTCCTAAACGCCCAGGAAGTAGAAACTGACCTAGAAGAATGAGCTGTAATCCTTTGAGGCAAAGTTTTACCCGACTCGACATAAGCATGATGAATCAAAGACTTTAACTAAGATGCCAAAGAAATGGCATAGGCCTTCTGACCTTTCCTAGAACCGGAAAAGATAACAAATAGACTAGAAGTCTTTTGGAAATTTTTAGTAGCTTCAACATAATATTTCAAAGCTCTAACTACATCCAAAGAATGCAACGATCTTTCCTTAGAATTCTTAGGATTAGGACACAATGAAGGAACCACAATTTCTCTACTAATGTTGTTAAAATTCACAACCTTAGGTAAAAATTTAAAAGAAGTTCGCAACACCGCCTTATCCTGATGAAAAATCAGAAAAGGAGACTCACAAGAAAGAACAGATAAATCAGAAACTCTTCTAGCAGAAGAGATGGCCAAAAGAAACAAAATTTTCCAAGAAAGTAATTTAATGTCCAGCGAATGCATAGGTTCAAACGGAGGAGCTTGAAGAGCCCCCAGAACCAAATTCAAACTCCAAGGAGGAGAAATTGACTTAATAACAGGTTTTATGCAAACCAAAGCTTGTACAAAATAATGAATATCAGGAAGACTAGCAATCTTTCTGTGAAAAAGAACAGAAAGAGCAAAGATTTGTCCTTTCAAGGAACTTGCAGACAAACCTTTATCCAAACCATCCTGAAGAAACTGTAAAATTCTAGGAATTCTAAAAGAATGTCAAGAAAAATGATGAGAAAAACACCAAGAAATGTAAATCTTCCAGACTCGATAATATATCTTCCTAGATACAGATTTACGAGCCTGTAACATAGTATTAATCAGAGAGTCAGAGAAACCTCTATGACTGAGAATCAAGCGTTCAATCTCCATACCTTCAAATTTAAGGATTTGAGATCCTGATGGAAAAAAGGACCTTGTGATAGAAGGTCTGGTCTTAACGGAAGAGTCCACAGTTGGCAAGTGGCCATCCGGACAAGATCCGCATACCAAAACCTGTGAGGCCATGCTGGAGCCACCAGCAGAACAAACGAGTACTCCTTTAGAATCTTGGAAATTACTCTTGGAAGAAGAACTAGAGGCGGAAAGATATAAGCAGGATGATACTTCCAAGGAAGTGACAATGCATCCACTGCCTCCGCCTGAGGATCCCTGGATCTGGACAGATACCTGGGAAGCTTCTTGTTTAGATGAGAAGCCATCAGATCTATTTCTGGAAGTCCCCACATTAGAACAATCTGAAGAAATACCTCTGGAAACCTAAAAAAGGTGACCCTTGTGTGAGGAATCAAGAGCTTTCGAAAAAAAGATCCTCTAACTATGTCCTGAAGAGCAAGTGAATCATATGAGATTCCGCAACCTCAGAAAATAATCGGAATGAAAACAGAAAAATGAAAATATGCATTTATTGTATCTAATGAAAACAAATAATGCTATCAATGACCATAAAAAGGCAAAATAATTTGAATAAAACTCCAAACCCGGTTCCTAAAAAAGGAACTGGAAGAAATACCCCAGAAGATTCCAGGTCTGAGCAGCGCTTGAACCCCATGGGTATCAGAATCTGTTTCCAGAAAAAGGAGTGGAACACAACTGCAGTATAAAAGTAAATGTATATTTGTTACACCAGACTGTCTGAATCCTCTATTGCTGGAAAAGGATTCCTTCAGTCTAGTGGTTCAACATATTTATATATCTTTAGGAATATACTCATTCAGTAGGATACTGAAGGAGGAAGACTTCCAACTGATAATATCACACTCAGATACTATCAGAAGAATGATAAGAAAGGGAAAAGAATCAGGCAACAGTGCGTCTGTACTTGGAGTAGATTAAAGGTAGAAACCCAGAATAATATAACAAACTAATGCACAGTTCAATACTTGGTAGTAAGTTCAAGCTGTATGTGTACATAGGATGATGTTAGCTGAGTAGAGTACCTTGCAAACAATTTGTAAGAGTAGGAATAGTTGCTGTGTACCTTCGTTAATGTCTCAGAGAGGTTTGGCAGAGACCGGAACAGGACCGGAAGTGACGTCACGCTGCACTCGCAACTCCGCTGCAGATTGCTGACAGGCAGTAGTTCACACAGGGGTATGAGCTGCGGCAATGGAAAAGCAGCGAAAAGTAAACATCAAATATTAAGGTACCTTACCCCACTGATGATAGAATGACAAGTTCTAAGTAGTTCAAAGTAGCAATTTGTAACAAGTAGAAAGGGCTCAGAAATCCTTCCTCCAGCGAAGAGAAAGGTTTTAGCAAACAGGTTGGAAATCCTCACAGGTGTAGTGACTTCAATACTGAGCAGGGAGTGAAAGGAGAGCTGCTCTCTTAAAGAAGGAGGAACGAATCAGAGAATTGTGGGTGTAACTAAGAGGAGAGAGGGTTTGTACAAGGCAGAACCTGACAATGGGTGCCCAGCCATGCTTCAACAGTACCCAAAATATATAGGACAGAAACACACTTAAAGAAAGTGTTAGCCTTACTAGAATAAAATCAAAGAAATTTGGACAAAATAGAACCAAATAAATTTCAAAGAAGTCTTAACCTGCCCCTTACCAGCCAAGCTGGAATACGGCACGTACATCACAATATTAGGGAGCTGATTTCGAACCCCAATTATAAACATGTTACTTGGGAAAGAACTCAGGAATTCGTTCCTTAATAAGAACAACCAAACTAGTATAAGCTTAAAGTTTTAGTCTTAGAACTCAATCTTGAAGCCCAGAGTAACAGTTAAGAATTGAGTCCAATTATAAAACAAATAATTGATTATCTTAGAACAAAAGAAATATGGATTTTTTTTTTTTTTTAAATCACAAAATTCTTCTAGCTAAAATAGCTAAAAACATAGATTAACCCTCATTTGTGAAGATATTCAATAAAATGAAGACACAAATGAAATTATTAGCATGATAGTCCAGTTTAAAGGACCAGTCAATACAGTGGACTTGCATAATCAATAAATGCAAAACAACAAGACAAATGCAACAGCACCTAGTCTAGTAAATGTTGTCCCTTAACAATGCTAAAATAAATCATAATCTGATACTTGATCTTAAAGTAAACAGAAAAAATGAAGCAATTGCAATATCCAAATAAATCACAGGACCAAGAAAAGTACCTGAAACTAAATAATTTTCCATACATAAGATACAACTATCTAAAGGAAAATAAATACTATTTTGCTATAGAAACAATAGCATAATTAGTAGAAGTAGAGATAGTCCCAATAAATTGGAGAACCCTCCAAATTGAATTTAACTGCTGGCAAAGAATATAGTTTAAAACCTTTGAAGAAGGAATAAAAGAAAATTCTCAGCCTATTCCATTCCCTAGAATGGGGAACTGGAAAGAAAACCTCTGAAAACACAGAAGAAATAAATAGGCAAAAATAGTGTCAGCTAGTCTTAAAGAACTAGTTACCTTAATATCCAAAATAATCAACACCTTTTCAACAAAGAACAAATGTACTTTAATAATAGAAAAATAATAAAAAAGTATATTTGTTAGTGTCAACATCTGATGAAGAAAATTTCTGAAAGTGAAAAAAACATCATCAGAGAAGGATAAATCAGTATATTGTTGGTCATTTGAAACTTCAAAAATTAAAAAAGAAGTGAAAAAGACCTAAGAATTTTATTAGAAGGCACAAAGTCAGACAAAGCCTTTAAAATAGAATCAGAAAAATATTTCTTATAAATCTTCTAAATATTTCTTGTACATAAGATGTAAGAATGGAAATATATAAAGCATAAATACTAATGGATTCTGCATGTAAAAGTATATCATAATAACTTATTACAAACCATAGCTAAAGATAAACATTTATAACATTTAAAATAAATGAACTTAGCTTTGGTAGAACTGAAACTCAGTTAAGCATTTTTCCAGAAGTGGCTTCTGACTCAGGGACAAACGGAGACATCTTGCAATATGTAATAGAAAAAACAACATATAAAGCAAAATTGATCAAATTCCTCAAATGACAGTTTCAGGAATGGGAAAAAAATGCCAATGAACAAGCTTCTAGCAACCAGAAGCAATAAATAAAGAGACTTAAATATTGTGAAGACAACGATGACGCTTGAATTTTTTAGCGCCAAAAAAGCCGCCCACATTATTTGGCGCCTAAATGCTTTTGGCGCCAAAAATGGCGCCACATCCGGTAACGCCGACATTTTTTGGCGCAAAAACGTAAAAAAAATGACGCAACTTCCGGCGACACGTATGACGCCGGAAATGACAAGAAAATGTTTGCGTCAAGAAAGTCCGTGCCAAGAATGACGCAATAAAATGAAGCATTTTCAGCCCCCGCGAGCCTAACAGCCCACAGGAAAAAAGTCAAATTTTAAGGTAAGAAAAAATTGATTTATTCATATGCATTATCCCAAATATGAAACTGACTGTCTGAAATAAGGAACGTTGAACATCCTGAATCAAGGCAAATAAATGTTTAAACACATATATTTAGAACTTTATATAAAAGTGCCCAACCATAGCTTAGAGTGTCACAGAAAATAAGACTTACTTACCCCAGGACACTCATCTACATGTAGTAGAAAGCCAAACCAGTACTGAAACGAGAATCAGTAGAGGTAATGGTATATATAAGAGTATATCGTCGATCTGAAAAGGGAGGTAAGAGATGAATCTCTACGACCGATAACAGAGAACCTATGAAATAGACCCCGTAGAAGGAGATCATTGAATTCAAATAGGCAATACTCTCTTCACATCCCTCTGACATTCACTGCACGCTGAGAGGAAAACCGGGCTCCAACCTGTTGCAGAGCGCATATCAACGTAGAATCTAGCACAAACTTACTTCACCACCTCCACAGGAGGCAAAGTTTGTAAAACTGATTTGTGGGTGTGGTGAGGGGTGTATTTATAGGCATTTTGAGGTTTGGGAAACTTTGCCCCTCCTGGTAGGAATGTATATCCCATACGTCACTAGCTCATGGACTCTTGCTAATTACATGAAAGAAAAGCCCTTTTTTTACCCATTCCCCAGTTTTGCATAACCAACACAGTTATATTTATATACTTTTTACCTCTGTGATTATCTTGTATCTAAGCCTCTGCAAACTGTCCCTTTATTTCAGTTCTTTTGACAGACTTGCAGTTTAGCCAATCAGTGATGGCTCCCAGGTAACTTCACGTGCATGAGCACAGTGTTATCTATATGAAAAACATGAACTAACACCCTCTAGTGGTGAAAAACCTGTTAAAATGCATTCTTAAGAGGCGGCCTTCAAGGTCTAAGAAATTAGCATATGAACCTCCTAGGTTAAGCTTTCAACTAAGAATACCAAGAGAACAAAGAAAAATAGGTGATAAAAGTAAAATGGAAAATTGTTTAAAATTACATGCTCTATCTGAATCATGAACGTTTTTTTTGGACTAGACTGTCCCTTTAAATGCCAAAAAGGAAAGAGAAGCGGTCTTACATCAGAAAACTGCATTGGAAACTCTATTGCCAAGTTGTACAGACATGGGGGCAAAACAGGCAAATTATTAGCAATCATGGTAAAACAACTGAGGATCTAATATCATAGAGACGATACAGACTAAAGAGACAAAATTAACATCTAGCTTTGACATTAAGTAAGCATTTAATTAACTGACCCATATCAACTGAAGAGTTGTGCAGTTTCATCAGCTGATATTCCGACTTAAAATCTTATAAATGTTCTTACACACTGCTTGCCTTGTAGTTTAACAATATCAGCATGTAAGGGATTCAGCAATCTATACAGCTACTGAACTGTGATACTACTACTGAGATTAATTTATCATAGAAAAGGTCTAGTTGGACTTCCTAAAAACTAAGTAAGCAAAATTGTTGAAATGATTAAACAACTGCAACAATAATTGTTACAAAGTCACCAACTAAACTTGGGTAATAAATGTTGCCAAGTATGGTACTATAGATAAGCTATTTTGCCCAATATAAAAGGGGCATGAAACCCCATTTTCTTCCTTCATGATTCAGATAGAGCATATCATTTTAAGCAACTTTCTAATTTACTTCTATTATCAAATTTTCTTTGTTTTCTCTGTATCTTTTGTTGAAAAAGCTCAGAAGCATGATCGTGTCTGGAGTATCATATGGCATCAGTTTTACAAGACTGTTATCCATTTGCAAGAGCACTATATGGCAACATTATATCTTACCATGTAGTTCTCCAGATGCCTACCTAGGTATCTTTTCAACAAAGAATATCATGGAAACTAAGCATATTTGATAACAGATATTAATTGCAATTTTTTTTTTTAATTATGATCTGTCTGAATAAAAAAACATAGTTTATGTAAGAACTTACCTGATAAATTCATTTCTTTCATATTGGCAAGAGTCCATGAGCTAGTGACGTATGGGATATACAATCCTACCAGGAGGGGCAAAGTTTCCCAAACCTCAAAATGCCTATAAATACACCCCTCACCACACCCACAATTCAGTTTAACGAATAGCCAAGTAGTGGGGTGAAAGAAAAAGGAGTGACAAAGCATACAAAAAAAGGAACTGGAAATATAATTGTGCTTTTATACAAAAAATCATAACCACCAGAAAAAGGGTGGGTCTCGTTGACTCTTGCCAATATGAAAGAAATTAATTTATCAGGTAAGTTCTTACATAAATTATGTTTTCTTTCATGTAATTGGCAAGAGTCCATGAGCTAGTGACGTATGGGATAGAAATACCCAAGATGTGGAAGTTCACAGAAGAGTCAATAGAAAGGGAGGGATAAAATTAAAAACAGCCATTTTCCACTGGAAAAAAATAAATCCACAAAAAAAATAAGTTTTTCTCATAAATTTAAAGAAAAAAAATTAAAACATAAGCAGAAGAATCAAACTGAAACAGCTGCCTGAAGAACTTTTCTACCAAAAACTGCTTCATAAGAAGCAAATACATCAAAATTTTAAAATTTAGTAAATGTATGCAAAGAAGACCAAGTTGCTGCTTTGCAAATCTAATCAACTGAAGCTTTATTCTTAAAAGCCCAAGAAGTGGAGACTGATCTAGTAGAATGAGCTGTGATCCTCTGAGGCGGAGACTGTCCCGCCTCCAAATAAGCCTGATTAATCAAAAGCTTTAACCAAGATGCCAAAGAAATGGTAGAAGTTTTCTGACCTTTTCTAGAATCAGAGAAGACAACAAATAGACTAGAAGTCTTCCTCAAATCTTTAGTAGTTTCAACATAATATTTCAAAGCTCTCAACATCCAAAGAATGTAAAGATCTTTCAAAAGTATTCTTGGGATTAGGAATACAAGGAAGGAACAACAATTTTCCCACTAATGTTGTTAGAAATATAAAAGATATAAAATTATTCAATCAGTTATTTACACAATTTATTTGGGGGGGGGGGGAAAGGAGGGCCATCAGCCTTAATAGACTTGTTCTGCCTAGACAATATGGGGGGTTGAGTCTTCCAGATATCGAGACCTATAACTTAGTATGTATTTCTAAAATTGCAATTGAATGGCTAACAGACGCAGAATACATTGTAGACCAGAATATGGAAGCAACCTTAGGCAGACCCTACTCTTTAAAAGCTTTACTACATTGTAATGTGAATAAATGTCCAACTAAAATTAAACAGCTACCAAGTATTTATAGCACAATTAGGGCCTGGCAGAAACTCCTAAAAAAAATCCATATTAATTATAAATTCTCAAAATATCTAACAATAACGGGCAACCCTAATTTCCCTTCAGCACTGAACTCCCGTATCTTTAACGCTTGGGCTCAACAGGGTCTAATATATATAGATCAGCTAAGAGAAAAGGGCTCAGGGGTATGTAGATCATTGCAGGATCTAGCTACTGAATTTGAGATTTCAAAAAAGGACTTTTTTCCTTACTTCCAAGTCCGCCATTTTTTAAAGGAATTCCCATCCAATTCTTCAGATGAATGTGCATGGAATATCCTTCAGTTGCCTATTAACCTTTTTAAATTAGGGAAATACAATGTAACTTCATTATATAAATCAATTATGACAGAATATGGGAAGGAAAATGTGGAGAATATTGCTAAAAATTGGCAGGTATCATCAGAAATTATACATAAAAGTTTCACACTTGCAGACGCAGCAACACTATCTACCTCATGGCGTGAGTCTCATACTAAATTAATAAACAAAACATATATTACCCCTAGTAAGAAAGCGAAATGGGACCACTCTGAGGTTTTATGCCATAAATGTAAAGCTCCTAATGGTAACCTGAGTCATTGCTTTTGGAGCTGCCCCAAAATCACATAATGTTCTTCATAGATGGACATAAAATAGGTACATATAAACATATACGTCAATTAAACTCGGCAATAATGGTCGGCAGACTATTGATACTGAAATACTGGAAATCTAGTAAAGCCCCAACTTTATCACAATTTATTCAAAAACTGAAAAATCAATTGATTATGGAACAAATGGACACATCAATAAACTCAGAAACACAAGTTAACTGTTTCTTATTGAAATGGTGGAATGTAATTTCTAGTTTTCCGAAGGAAATACAACTACAATTGATCTCGCCCCTTCGGGGGTCAGTGTCAATGGAGCTTGCTATCGCTAATAAACAATTTTCAGATGATAGAGCTTAGGACTGACCAGTGCGTAACGGAGGGTGCGGACGACGCGGGGCTGGGGTGGGCGGGGAGGGGCGCGGGCGGAGGGGAAAGAGAGGGAAATTACTTTTTTTTTTTCTCTCCATGCCCAGGTTGAGGCATGTTATTTTCATTTGTTTTGTTAAAAAAATAATGTTCTATTGAATATCCTACAGCGGCGGAAGTCTATTAATAAGTAACTAAAATATGTTTTATGTTTGAATTCTGTATTATTGTTAATTTAGAAATTTCAAAAACAAAATAAAAGAAACAGTGATAGAATATTGCCATATGGTGGAATAACACGATATGAATAGTAAATTACAAGAAAGTTATACATTATTAAGATGCAGGTTAGAGGATTTACTATAATAATTTTTATGTTTCTTTTTTTTCTGCTTGTATTGCTCATCATGGAGGGGATTGTCCTCTATTTTGAGCTACTTTGACTAATGTTATGGACAATAACCAATCATATGGACTTTTTTACTCGAAAGGTGGGACTAATAATTTTGATCTGATCTAACCTCAAACATTTTCTTTTATACTGTTTTCTGAGCCATGTACCCACCTCTTTGTATTGATACACAACATGATTTGATTTCCTGTATTGTCCAATAACTTTCAATAAAGAAATTGAAAAAAAAAAAATGTTGTTAGAATTCACAGCCTTATCCTGATGAAAAATCAGAAAAGGAGACTCACAAGAGAGAGCAGACAATTCGGAAACTCTTCTAGCTGAAGAGATAGCCAAAAGAAACAACACTTTCCAAGAAAAAATGTTCAAATAATGCATAGGCTCAAAAGGAGGAGCCTGCAAAAACTCTTCAAAACCAAATTAAGACTCCAAGGAGGAGAGATTGATTTAATAACAGGCTTGATACGAACCAAAGCCTGAACAAAACAGTGAATATCAGGAAGCTTAGAAATCCTATGAAATAAAACAGAAAGAGCAGAGATGTGTCCCTTCAAAGTACTTGCAGACAAACCTTTATCCAAACCATCCTGAAGAAACTGTAAAATTCTAGGAATTCTAAAAGAATGCCAAGAGAATTTATGAGAACACCATAAAATATAGGTCTTCCAAACTTGATAATAATCACTGAGTCTGAGAAACCTCTATGACTAAGCACTAAGTGTTCAATTTCCATACCTTCAAATTTAATGATTTGAGATCCTTTTGGAAAAATGTCCCTTGAGACAGAAGGTCTGGTCTTAAAGGAAGTGGCCAAGGCTGGCAACTGGACATCCGGACAAGATCTGCATACCAAAACCTGTGAGGCCACACTGGTGCTATCAGGAACAAATACAATTGTTTTATAATGATCTTGGAGATCACTCTTGGAAGAAGAACTAGAGGGGGAAAGATATAAGCAGGTTGGTAAAACCAAGGAACTGCTAAAGCATCCACCATCTCCGCCTGAGGATCCCTGGACCTGGATAGGTACCTGGGAAGTTTCTTGTTTATATTTAAAGCCATCAGATCTATTTCTGGAAGACCCCACATCTGTACAATCTGACAAAATACATCTGGATGAAGAGACTCCCCAGATGTAAGGTCTGACGGCTGAGATAATCCGATTCCCAATTGTCTACACCTGGGATATGCACCGCAGAAATTAGACAAGAGCTGGATTCCACCCAAGAAAGTATCCAAGATATTTCTTTCATAGCTAGGGGACTGCGGGTCCCACCCTGATGATTGACATATGCCACAATTGTGATATTGTCTGTCTGAAAACAGATGAATGGTTCTCTCTTTAACAGAGGCCAAACCTGAAGAGCCCTGAAAATAGCACGGAGTTCTAAAATATTGATTGGTAACCTCGCCTCTTGAGGTTTCCAAACCCCTTGTGCTGTCAGAGATCCCCAGACAGCTCCCCAACCTGAAAGACTTGCATCTGTTGTGATCACAGTCCAGGTAGGACAAACAAAAGAAGCTCCTTGAACTATACGATGATGGTCTAACCACCAAGTCAGAGAGAGTTGAATGTTGGGATTTCAGTATATCAATTGTGATATCCCTGCACCATTGATTCAGCATACAAAACTGTAGAGGTCTCATGTGAAAACGAGCAAAGGGGATCGTGTCTGATGCTGCAGTCATGAGACCTAAAACTTCCATGCATATAGCCACTGAAGGGAATGATTGAGACTGAAGGTTTCGACAAGCTGAAACTAATTTCATTCGTCTCTTGTCTGTTAAAGACAGAGTCATGGACACTGAATCTATCTGGAAACCTAAACAGGTGACCCTTGTCTGAGGAATCAAGAAACTCTTTGGTAAATTGATCCTCCAACCATGTCTTTGAAGAAACAACACTAGTAGATTCGTGCGAGATTCGGCTAAATGTAAAGACTGAGCTAGTACCAAGATATCTTCCAAATAAGGAAACACCGCAATACCCTGTTCTCTGATTACAGATAGAAGGGCACCGAGAACCTTCGAAAAGATCCTTGGAGCTGTTGCTAGGCCAAATGGAAGAGTGACAAATTGGTAATGCTTGTCTATCTCAGAAACCGATAGTGGTCTGGATGAATAGGAATGTGAAGATATGCATCGTGTAAGTCTATCATGGACACTAGTTGATTGGTGTGAGATTCTGCAGTACGAAAAGACTGAGCTAGTACCAAGATATTGTCCAAATAAGGAAACACCGCAATACCCTGTTCTCTGATTACAGATAGTAGGGCACCCAGAACCTTTGAAAAGATTCTTGGAGCTGTTGCTAGGCCAAATGGAAGAGCAACAAATTGGTAATGCTTGTCTAGAAAAGAGAATCTCAGAAACTGATAGTGTTCTGGATGAATCGGAATATGAAGGTATGCATCCTGCAAGTCTATTGTGGACATATAATGTCCTTGCTGAACAAAAGGCAAAATAGTCCTCATAGTCACCATCTTGAAAGTTGGGACTCTTACAAAATGATTCAAAAACTTCAGATCCAGAACTGGCCTCAATTAATTTTCTTTCTTTGAGACAATGAATAGATTTGAATAAAACCCCAGACTCTGTTCCTGAAACGGAACTGGTATTATTACCCCTGAAAGCTCTAGATCTGAAACACACTTCAGAAAAGCCTGAGCCTTCACCCGATTTGCTGGAACGTGAGAGAGAATCTTCTCACAGGAGGTCTTACTCTGAATCCTATTCAATACCCTTGAGAGACAATACTCTGAATCCACTGATTTTGTAAATAATCTGCCCAAATGTCTTGGAATAATTTCAATCTGCCCCCCGCCAGCTGAACTGGATTGAGGGCCGCACCTTCATGGAGACTTGGGGGCTGGCTTTGGTTTCTTTAAAGGTTTGGATTTATTCCATCTTGAAGAAGGTTTCCAATTGGAACCAGAGTCTATAGGGGAAGGATTGGTTTTCTGTTCCTTATTCTGTCAAAAAGAACGAAAACGATTAGAAGCTTTAGATTTACCCTTAGATCTTTTATCCTGAGGCAAAAAACCTCCCTTCCTCCCAGTGATAGTTGAGATAATTGAATCCAACTGAGAACCAAATAAATTGTTACCTTGGAAAGAAAGAGATAGTAATCTAGACTTAGATACCATGTCAGAATTCCAAGATTTGAGCCATAAAGCTCTTCTAGCTAAAGTACTGTTTCCATAGGAATAGTAGTACATTTGACAAGAGTAGAAATAGCCCCATCAACTTTGGGAATTTTTTCCCAAAACTCCAATCTACCTGCTGGCAAAGGGTACACCCTTTTAAACCTAGAAGAAGGAATGAAAGAAGTACCAGGCTTAACCCATTCATTAGCAATCATATCAGAAATAGCATCAGGAACTGGAAAAACCTTAGGAGTAACCACAGGAGGTTTATAAACAGAATGTAAACGTTTACTAGTTTTGATATCAAGAGGACTAGACTCATCAATATCCAAAGTAACCAGCACTTCTTTTAACAAGGAACGAATATACTCAATCTTGAAAAGTTAAGTAGATTTGTCAGTGTCCATGTCTGAGGTAGGATCTTCTGAATCAGAGAGATCCTCATCAGAGGAGGATATTTCAGTATGTTGTCGGTCATTCGAAATGTCATCAATTTTATGAGAAGTTTTAAAAGAGCTTTTACATTTATTAGAAGGCGGAATAGCAGACAAAGCCTTCTGTATCACATCAGCAATAAAAATTTTCATATCAACAGGGATATCATGTACATTAGATGTTGAAGGAACAACAGAAACTGTACTAGTACTGATGGAAATGTTTTCTGCGTGCAAAAGCTTATCATGACAACTGTTACATACTACAGCTGGAGATATAATCTCGGCTAATTTACAACAGATACACTTAGCTTTGGTAGAACTGTGATCAGGCAGCAGGGTTCCAACAGTTGCTTCTGAGACAGGATCAGATTGAGACATCTTGCAAAAAGTAAAAGAAAAAACAACATTAAAGCAAAACTTACAATTTTCTTATATTGCAGTTTCAGGAATGGGAAAAAATGCAAACAGCATAGCACTCTGAGCATATAGAAGGCAAGAGGCATATAGGAAGTGGGGTGAAAAAATAAACTACATTTTTGGCGCCAAGTATGAGGCACGACGCAAAAAGAAGTTTACATTTTTTGGGAGCAAGCAACATCCGGAAATGACGCAACTTGCGTCATCACAGACGCAACCTTGTGCAAGGAAACCTGGCATCAACTAAGACGCCGGAAATGACGAACTTGCGTCATCAAAGACGTACCTTTGCGCCAAAAAAATTCTCGGGCTAAGAATGACGCAATAAATAACAGCATTTTGCTCCCTCGCGAGCCTAATTTTGCCCGTGAAATTAAAAGAAAAAACAGTCAATTTGAAAAAAAGGACTATACCCCAGGTAAGACAAATAACTTCCTAAATATGCTTCCCAAACTAAAACTGACAGTCTGCAAAAGGAAATATACATAGACCTAACTCATGGCAAATATAAGTAAAATACATATATTTAAAACTTTATATTAATACATAAAGCTCCAAACCATAGCTGAGGGTGTCTTAAATAATGAAAACATACTTACCGAAAGACACCCATCCACATATAGCAGATAGCCAAACCAGTACTGAAAAAGTATCAGCAGAGGTAATGGTATATAAGAGTATATTGTTGATATGAAAAGGGAGGTAGGACCGATAACAGAGAGCCTTTGAAAAGATTTCCCATAAGGAAAACCATAAAATCAATAGGCGATACTCCCTTCACATCCCTCTGACAAACACTGTACTCCGAGAGGAATTGGGCTTCAAAATGCTTAGAAGCACTTATCATAGAAGAATTCATAGAAATCAAGCACCAACTTACTTCACCACCTCCATAGGAAGCAAAGTTTGTAAAACTGAATTTTGGGTGTGGTGAGTATTTATAGGCATTTTGAGGTTTGGGAAACGTTGCCCCTCCTGGTAGGATTGTATATCCCATACGTCACTAGCTCATGGACTCTTGCCAATTACATGAAAGAAAATAATTTTTTTGAGTTTCACTAAAATGGAATTGCAGTGTATAATATGCAATTAAATATAACATATGTTTTATTATACACTGTTAATTTGTTGTCCATTTATAATTTAATTTGTGTTAGGTGCATAGGCAACACCGCTGCATCATGAGATCACTTTCTGTTTTAACTCTAAAGTATGCCGCATTCACAGCTTCCAAAAATTATAATATAATTTTAAAATTTTAGCCAAGTAATATGGCTTCCTCTTCATGCCAATTATGCTAGCACAAACGTATGGTTAAAAACGGAGCCCCATTAATCTCCAGCAAACCCTGATGCGTTTTGTCAAATAGGCTTTATCAAATAGTCACCAATCTGCAACTAGCTACCAGTAGTGGTTTGCTGCTTCTTATCCTATATATATATGCTTTTCAACAAAGAATACCAAAAGAACAAAACAAATTAGATAAAAGAAGCAAAATGGAAAGTAGTTTAAATGATGCATGCTCTATCTGAATCACGAAGGTTTACTTTTGACTTTACTGTCCCTTTAAGAGTACCAAAATTTAAACAGTGTTCTTTGAGGCATTTAAAGGTGCCTCAATTTTGGCCAGTACCAGATGAAGGATTGCTTGCGGTGATGATGCAGTTAGTGTGCTGACAAAATGTAGATGAAAAATTACTACCTGCAATAACACTTTTTCACCTTATACAAAACGTATTAATTGATATTATATATAAACCTTTATTCATCACCATGCCCTTGGTGGTCTGCTAAATTGGTTGTTTCAGATTACCTGAGGGCATTACACTTTTTGTATACTTGCCATCTTGTTTTTGTTTTATGACAGATGTGTTTATAGAGGAGGTCAAAAGTGTGTCTGCTCTGCAATACATATAGCAGTAATCTGTTTGTTCAAGGTGTTTTCTCCTTTGCAAATAGTGATAACATTAATTATGCTTACCAGATCATTTCCTTTCCATCTGTATGAGGAGAGTCCACGGCTTCATTCATTACTTGTGGGAATACAGAACCTGGCCACCAGGAGGAGGCAAAGACACCCCAGCCAAAAGCTTAAATACCTCCCCCACTCCCCTCATCCCCCAGTCATTCTGCCAAGGGAACAAGGAACAGTAGGAGAAATATCAGGGTATAAAAGGTGCCAGAAGAATAACAAAAATTTAGGTCCGCCCAACGAAGAAAACGGGCGGGGGCCGTGGACTCTCCTCATACAGAAGGAAAGGAAATTATCTGGTAAGCATAATTTATGATTTCCTTCTTAATATGAGGAGATTTCACGGCTTCATTCATTACTTGTGGGAAACATATACCCAAGCTCTAGAGGACACTGAATGAAAACAAGGGGGTAAAAAGAGAGGTGGACCCTATTCTGAAGGCACCACAGCCTGCAAAACCTTTCTCCCAAAAGGTGCTTAAGCCGAAGCAAAAACGTCAAATTTGTAAAATTTTGAAAAGGTATGTAAGGAGGACCAGGTTGCCACCCTACAAATCTGCTCCATAGAGGCCTTATTCTTGAAGGCCCAAGACAAAGCCACAGCTATAGTTGAATGAGCCGTAATCCTCTGAGGAGGCTTATGTCCCGCTGATTCATATGCCAAGCGAATAATGCTCCTTAACCAAAAGGATAGGGAAGTGGAAGAAGCTTTCTGCCCTCTATGCTTCCCAAAATAGACAACAAACAAGGACAAAGTCTGTCTAAATTCCTTCGTAGCCTGAAGATAGAATTTCAAAGCCCGAACCACATCCAAATTATGAAGTAATCGTTCCTTTGAAGAAGAAGGATTGGGACATAAGGAAGGAACCACAATCTCCTGATTTCTGTTGCGGTCAGACACAACCTTAGGAAGAAAACCCAACCCAGTACAAAGAACAGCCTTATCAGCATGAAAGACTAGGTAAGGAGGCTCACATTGCAAAGCCGCCATCTCAGAGACTCTGCGTGCCGAAGCAATAGCCAGTAGAAAAAGGACCTTCCACGACAGTAATTTAATGTCAACCGAATGCATAGGCTCAAACGGAGCCGGCCTGATTCTAGACCAGAGCCTGAACAAAAGACTGTACATCAGGAAGCTCAGAGAGCCTCTTGTGCAATAACACAGATAGAGCTGAAATCTGTCCCTTTAAGGAACTAGCGGCAAGTCCCTCCTCCAAACTATCTTGGAGAAAGGAAAGAATCCTGGACACCTTGACCTTATGCCAGGGGAATCCACGCTCTTCACACCAGAATAAGTAGGTCCTCCACACCTTATCATAGATGCGACGGGTGACCGGCTTTCTAGCTTGAATGATAGTATCAATTACTCTCTCAGAAAAACCTCTCATGGCTAGGACTCAACGTTCAATCTCCACGCAGTCAGCCTCAGAGAATCTAGATTCTGATGAACAAAGGGACCCTGTTTCAGCAGATCCCTGCGACAAGGTAACCTCCATGGAGTAGATTAAGACATCCCCACCAGATCCACAAACCACATCCTTTACGGCCACAATGGAGCAATTAGAATAGCCGAAGCTTGTTCCTGCTTGATGCGGGCCACTACACGAGGGAGAAGTGGTAACGGTGGAAAAATGTAAACAAGGCTGAACCTCCAAGGCACTGCTAATGCATCTATCAGCTCTGCCTGAGGATCCCTGGACCGTGACCCGTATCTGGGTAGCTTAGTATTGAGCCGGGACGCCATGAGATCTATCTCCAGCGTCCCTCATCTGTTGCAAATCTCTGCAAACACCTTGGGATAGAGAGACCATTCCCCCCGAATGAAACGATTGTCTGCTGAGAAAATCCGCTTTCCAGTTGTCTACACCCGGAATGTGGATTGCTGACAGTGAGCAGTTGTGGCCCTCCGCCCATTCCAGAATCTGATATACTTCCCTCATTGCTAGGGAGCTCCTCATTCCCCCCTGATGGTTGATGTAGGCCACTAAGCTTATGTTGTCTGTTTGGAATCTGATAAACTGTGACGAACCCAGAAGACGCAAAGCCTTCAGAGCATTGAAGATTGCTTGAAGTTCAAAAATGTTGATCGGGAGGAGAGATTCCTCTTGAGTCCACAGGCCCTGTGCCTTCCTGGCACCCCAAACAGCTCCATATCCTGATAGACTTGCGTCCGTAGTAACAATCTCCCAGGATGGTCTCAAGAAGGATGTCCCTTGGGACAGGTGATCTGGACAGAGCCACCAAGAGTGATTCTCTCGACCGGTTGTCCAGAGAAATTTGTTGAGACAGATCCGAGTGGTCGCCATTCCACTGCCTCAGCATGCACACCTGAAGAGGACTAAAATGGAATCTGGCAAATGGGATGACATCTATGCTGGACACCATAAGTCCAATTACCTCCATACACCGGGCCAAAGAGAGCCTTAAGGAGGGCAAGACAATTGGAAGTAATTTTGCAACGTCTATGGTCTGTAAGAAATATCTTCATGAATATGGAATCTATTATAGTACCCAGGAACTTCACCCTGGTACTGGGAACCAGAGAACTCTTTCCTAAGTTTATCTTACATCCATGAGATCGAAGAAAAAGTAGGAGAGCTATTGAATGGTCCTCTGCCATCCGACAGGACGGAGCCTGAACCAGAATGTCATCCAAGTATGGTGCTACTGCAATACCTCTGGATCTCGCCACCACAAACAGAGCCCCCAGAATCTTCGAAAAGACTCTTGGGGCATTAGCTAGCCCAAATGGAAGAGCAACAAACTGGAAGTGCTGGTCTAGAAACGCAAATCTTAAGAACTTGAAGTGATCCTTGTGTATTGGCACATGAAGGTAAGCATCCTTTAAGTCTATTGTAGTCATGAACTGTCCCTCTTGAACTAAGGTCAGAATGGACCTTATCGTCTCCATCTTGAACAATGGGACTGACAGGAACCTTCTTTGGGACCACAAAAAGATTTGAGTAGTACTCCAGACCTCTCTCTGTTAGAGGTACCGGCACAATTACTCCCAGGGAGGAAAGATCCCTCACACACCCTAGAAAAGCTTCTTGTTTTTCTGGTCTTGAAGACAGGTTTGATAAGAGGAATCTGTCCTTGGGTGGATGAGATTTGAAACCTATCCTGTAACCTTGTGCGATGACCTCCAGAACCCAAGGGTCTTGTACGTCCCCAAGCCAAGCCTCCACAAAAAGAGATAGACTGCCCCCAACACTATCCAGCAATGGATCGGGAGCCGCCCCTTCATGACGATTTTGTTTCGGTGGGCTTCTTGTTCTGCTTGGATTTATTCCAAGATTGAGACAGTTTCCAAGTTCCCTTGGACTGCTCAGGCTTCGTGGAGGACTGCTGGCGTTGGGATTTATGCGAACGAAAGGGACGGAGTGCCCTACGGGTTAGAACTGAAAAACCTGATGTCTTGGCATTCAGGCGAATGATCTGCATATTGGCATCACAGATAAAAGCATTAGCTACCCTCAAGGCCTTAATTCGTTCCTGGATCTCATCAAGGGGAGTTTCCACCTCGATCATTTCCAATAGAGAGTCGCACCAATAGATAGCGGCTCCAGCTACTGCAGCAACCGCCACTGCAAGCTGAAACAAATACCCTGTGTGCTGAAACATCTTTCTTAATAGAGTTTCTAACTTCTTATCCATGGGCTCCTTAAACGACAAACTATCCTCAAGCGGGATAGTAGTGCACTTAGCAAGCGTGGCGATAGCTCCATCCACCTTAGGGTCGGAACCCCACAACTCTAATTGAGACTCCGGAACTGGGAACAATTTCTTAAAGAAAGAAGAAGGGGAGAAAGAAGATCCAAGTCTCTCCCATTCATTCTTAATAATATTTGCCATCTTTACGGGAACCGGGAAAGTCGGTGGCACCACCATGTCCTCATAAACCTTATCAAACTTAGGAATAGAAGCATCCTCTGGTAATTTAGGTTCTGGAACCTCTAAAGTAGCCAACACTTCTTTTAACAGAAAGCGTAAATGCTCAATCCTAAATCTAAAGTCTGGTTCCTCCGCAGCCGGAGGTTTAAAGGCCACAGATTCTGACCCAGAAAGAGCATCCTCTGAAGTATCATAGGTGTCCTCATGAGTGGATAATCTTGTATCAGACAAATCCAACAAGTTGGTAGATTACCCCTGGAAAGGATAGCAATATTTGACCTTTCGTTTGCACTTAGCAGGGCGAGGTAAAGCACTGAAGGCTGCAGACACTGCCATTTGTAGTTGATCAGTAAAGTGTGGCGGTAAGAGGGCCCCTCCCGAAAGAGGATTAGTAGTGCAATGAGAAGCTGCATGAGTAATAGGAGATGACAGCAGGGAACTCAACTCATGGGACGGAGATCCCTCAGAGGTGGACGGCTCAGTGGTACTAAACATCTTAATTTTCTTAGATACAAGTACCTTATCAAGGCATGTGGAACATAATTGAGCAGGCGGGTATACTGTAGCCTCCTCACAATAAAAACAAGTATTAGATTTTGGTAAAGAGGGAGTACCCTCTAACGTATCAGAGTCCTCCATAGCTTGGGCTTTTCAGATGGACTACAGAAAAAGATAAATGGCACCTTTATACCCCCAATGTCTGGGGCACTCACCACCTCCAATGTCCCAGGCTCCCCAGAGAAACCGCTTCGTCTCCTGTAAACCGCACGGTCAGGAAAGAGGAAATCAATGAGACCACACCCCGTCATGTGGTGTGCCATGCAGGACCGCCCCTGCTCCCGGAATAAGCTCGACAAAACTTGACAGGCCGCGCAGTTATCCAAAAATGAAAGTAAAACCTGAATGTTCCAACATCTGCCTGAGCCTCATCTCACACATGTTGCAGCATAAAACATAATAAAGCAAATTATGCGTAAATCCCCTGTTCAATAATCCCCTTTCGGAGATATTAACCTTTGATTCCATACAGATAAAAGGAGTCACACTGTGACCCTGTCTTCTTGCGTTATCATATGAGTATAAAATGAAATGATCTTACCGAAATCACTGCTGAGGAACAGACACACAGCCTCTCAAGTTTGACAGTCTTGTAGCATCGCACCTGACATGGACTTGAGTGATAGAAGCAGGAAGTGAAACTCGTCAACACTGATTGCTTAGGAGCTAATAATACGAGTCTGGATGGTTTCGCAGAAAGACTCTCCCTGCATCTCCAGACCCTAAAATTTGTCAATGCTCTCACTGAGAGGCTGTGAAGACTACTTAAAACTCCAGTCCCATGCCGAAGGGTATTACCCTCCATAAGAGACTACTCCGAATCTTCCGACACTTTTCTGCCATCCTCCTGTGACGAAAGGCAAAGAATGACTGGGGGATGAGGGGAGTGGGGGGAGGTATTTAAGCCTTTGGCTGGGGTGTCTGACTCCTCCTGGTGGCCAGGTTGATTCCCATATGTAATAATGAATGAAGCCATGGACTCTCCTCATATTAACAAGGAAAACAAAATTTTATTCAGCAGTTTCTAAGAGACTGTGCCAGGCAATACAACTTTAAATTTTGGATGATTTAAACAGCAGAGGCCTTTTAAGATCCTATTTTTTCTAGAGACCACTTTTTGGTAAACAATGTTTTTTTTTTTTTTTTTTTTAATACAGGGGCTAGGCACAAGCATTATAAATAAAGTATATTCGTTTATTGGTAATACATTAGAACAAAGAAGGTACATATTTTAAAATGGGGTACGTCTGTAAAGTTAAGTACATAAAATGTTCTCAATAAATAACCACTTTAAAGTAAATAAATAACACTTTTAAAATGTTCTCTTTAGATGACCCTATAATCAATAAACCCCAAATGCGTTTTATACAAAATTAAACTAAAAATTTATTAGCTCAACGCTACGATTTAACCATACACGAGCATCTGCAAATCACATGACTTACACACGCTACGCGGCTTTTAGTTTCACTACCATTGAAACGCGATGAATCCTGGGATAGGTAGTTTTCAGATTCTCCATAAAGCCCACCCACTGCTCCCGGAAATGGCGCTATAATGTATGTCCATCAGGGTTATCGGGGAAAGCGGACACAAAGTAAGTTACAGTGACTAATAATTATAGTACAATGTGGTGTCAAATAAAAATAGCTTAATTAAACACGAGGGAAATTTTGAAAAATCTCATGTTTTTTTTTTACCGACTGTTTTTAAAGCACCCTGTCAGTGCCCCATCTCTGGGTGTACTAAGATGGCAGCAAACAAACTTCCGGATCTCAGATGGCACGTGCAGTTTTGGGTGTACCAAAATGGCTCTGTATATAGAAAAATAAAAAAAGTTCTTATCTTTTCGTCAAATTCCTTGTCATTTGGATCTTTTTGATTTGTGACACGTGTTTGTTTTGAGAACTTTTTAGTTTGGTTATATTTAGAGAAAGAGTAAGGGCTTAGATGTGTTTTTTTTTTTTAAACGTGTTGCTGGTCAAATAGTAAACTGTATATGCTATATGATATGAATTTCGAGCCTAATTGTACAGTAAACAAGCGAGATAAATAGTGTTTATGGAATTCTATTTCGATCAAATCATATTCAAGGCAAACCCCATCTATTCTAATAATTACATCATGTGATGCATATTATGTGCACGCACACACAGTAATTGTCTGCAATATAATGGGGGCTTTTTCAAACCTCGCCCATTTAACCCTTTGTAATATGAAGTTTGTTGCTACCTAATACTGGGTGGCGTGCATGTTGCTTATTAAAATAAAATAAAGTGACGTGAAAGAAACTAGTATTTTTTTTTCTTTTATGATTCAGCAGAGGTTACAATTAAAATAAGTTTCCAATTTATGTATATTATCACATTTATTTATCCTTATGGTAATTTGTAGAAGTTGCCTATGTAGGTCTGTGTGTCTAGACAGCACCATATGTCCGCAGCTAGCAAGAATGCTTTTGAGCATTAGATGGCAGCAGTGATACCACAATGTTAAAAGCATTCTTGCAAAACTGCTGACATTTAGTACTCCAGACACATTCCAACAAACGATACCAAGAAAGCAAAGTAAATTTGGTAGTAGGAGTAAATTTGAAAGTTGGTTTAACTGCACACTATCGAATCACAAAATAGTAATTTTGGGATTCATGTGCCTTTAAATGTTTTTTTTTATATTTGTATTTAAAAATACATGGTTTTTACATTACCAATTGTTTTAACCATTTGGCTGCTATGCCATTTCCCACCTGGGTGCTAAGCTGGTTTTGAGTTGTTTTTTTTTTTTAAATATTAACTTTAACTTTTTTTTCCCCAGATCTCCAAGACTTATACCGTTGGAAAGGTTAGGCAATTACCTTTGCAACGGTGGGTCTTGGGGGGTCTGAAGCTGCTTAGATGCCTGAGATACAGTTTTATAAGCAACATGCCCCCATCTCCCTATATTTGTCCATTGTGCGTTTTAAATATAGTTGTGCGGTGTCTTCATCACGTCATTGCGCGTGATGTCACCGCGCAAAACGTGATTCATCTCACTATTCAGGCCAGATCGCCGGGGTGGGAGTAGGTGTGAGCCCCCAGATTGCCCTCAAGGTGGGTGAGTGCTAGCGATGGCTCTGAGCCGTCTGCACCTGACTGAGAAAATTTGCGACTGCTCAGAGCAGTCGTTAGCACTCAAGGGGTTAAAGATCATGTCCATTTAAATGAGCTGAGCCTGTAGGAAAGCAGATGTGCTCATGTTATTTATCTGTCTGTATTCACAAAGCCTAATAGTTATTGAAAAGCTAGTTATGATTAGGGGAGTTAAGGGAATCTCGGTGCACTGATTCTGTATATTGCATGGGTTGCTATACAAAGGAGAGCGAACCAGCTATTTCAGGTACAAAAATCTCCCGCCCCCACCTGAGGTTAATTTTTTTTTTTTTTTTTTTTTTTTTTTTTTATTTATTTTTTATTGAGGAATTATACAAAATACAAGTCTCACATAGTCATACAGGAGATAAATCTTACTCATACAACAGACATTGTATTAGGAATGTTAATAAGATGCATTAACTTAAATCCTCTTTTTAGTCCCTTTACATAAAGGTTAAGACCACTTTTGGATCTTTGATATTGATAAAGAAAACAAAGAGGGAATAGGGAATGGAAAGACCAAAGCCAAATTTGGGAATGTGACGTGGGATATATAGTGTATTGATCTCTGCTCTTATACAGAACACAAGGTGGGGTGGGGACCTATAAACCTGGTTAGTAGAGGTTTTAAGACTTAAAGGCAGCAGAGCAAATATAAAATCTTAATGGTGTTGGAGTATGGGAATTATAAATCTTATATGGGAGTAGAATTAATTGCCAGCCCCTAATGCATTGCTGAACAGATAAATTCTAAACGATACAGACATAACAATTAATCTTCATATTCTTCAGAGCTTAGGTTGGTACATTTTTACAGTCCCCATGTAGCAGTTTGTATGTGGTTAAACTCTATTAATTAATGTTCCTATAGCACAGTTAGAAACAAGACTTTTCCTCCTTCCCTGTAGCCCCGGCCGCTGGCCACAAGAGAGGAGGCTACCACATTACTGGGTAGACACATGTAATTCAAAACTGTATGTTGGGAAGTGTCGCATCTATATCATGTATAGCCTAGTAAGTAGATGCAGCGAGTATCAATGAAGCCTAAAGGTCATTATCCCACTTATTGCTTTACTCCCATGTTTTTAACCAGAACAGAAGATATAATGTTAACTATAATACATTTAACAAGACACCGACAATAATTGCCAACAGTACCCTTCCCACATTAACATAGCCTGTTTCTGTTAATTAGTGGTAGGGGAAGCATTTCGTGAAAACATTGTCAACCCCAGGATTTAGCCCTCAGGAAGTGCTGAATCTTACTCGTGCTGTAAGCGTCTCTGTGAAAAGAGTTAATATAGCAGGCTTTTAGCAAGAATGATATGACGTCTAAGTCTGCTATAGTCCCTTCTACCGAGCTCGTGAACCACTTGTCATTCTTTCCCAAGGGAAGAGCCTCAAGGTGATAGGTTTTGTTAGTGAATAAAGTGTCCAGCTCATTGTTGCAAAGCAGGGAACCTTCATGTTGTTTATTCTTGGCAGTCCGGGAGTACACCCCCGCCTCCAGTCCCGCCATGCGTGCTGCTAAATATTTTCCCATCTTTAAAAATTCTCTTTGTGTATCGGCATATATCTTGTTGGTCGTGGTATTTACAGGATGCCCTTTGTCTGGAACAGCTGTTAAATCACTATAAGAGGCTTCCTTTGTTGAGTCGCCTTGTTTTGAAACGAGTAACATCTCAGGGTTGATCACATAATAAAGAGGTTCTGATTTCTGCGTGTTTATGTCTATGCCCATCTCCTCTGTGGACTTTATCACTGTGTCTGCAGTGCCGATCCGGTTGATCAGGAAGTCATATGGAGCACTGTCTATAAGTCGCTGACATAGTTTTTCAAATCTGGACATGATGCACTCCATGCTGTCTTTTAGGTCTGGTTGCGTTGCGGTAGCCATTTTAGGTGCAGAGATTACACGGATTCTAGTTGTTTCTCCTTAATTAATCGTAGCTCCGCTGCCAATATCCCCTCTTGCTGTAAAGTTATATGCAGAGAATCTGAGCAATTCTGGCAATGGCGGGAACCCTCGATTGCTCGAGGGGGGTGACGCTGCCTATGTGTGAGCCGCCGCTCTAGGCCTTCTTATCCGATGCCGGGCTCCGACTTCACTTATACAGTGCAATCCTTCGGTATGTAAGACTCCGCTGGGCAGTGAAGTCTTATAGATTAAAATTTATGTTTTTGCTCTGTTAAATCCCTCTTGTAATCGGCGGATTAGGAGTGTTCAGATGGAGCTCAGGAAAAATGCGACCATACGAGATCGCTGTTCGGACACGCACCCCACCTGAGGTTAATTTATGTTGCTGTCTCCTGTTTTTTTTATAGCATTTCTACAGGAAATACAGCTGCATTCATATTTTCAGTATAGGTGGTGGTTTCAGTGAGCAAACACTGCTATTTTAAATTTCAAAATAAAGGTAAAAGATCTGTTTAGGTAAACTTCAGTGAATAAAAGCCTGTTTTTTTAAAAAATACTATTAAAAACAAGGGCACTTTTATTCATCAAAGTTTACAAAGCAGCCGTTTTGATTAAAAAAATTACCTTTTTTTTTTTCTTTTCTTTTCTTTTCACAGCTACAGCAGTTTACCCCTCCTGGAAATCCGCTCTTCACGCTCCAGCAATGACTAATCCGGCTTCCTCCCATCACAGCATGGCCTCAGGCAATAACCACCCTGGGGGGAAAACTGTGATTGGAGGAAGCAGCTTTTGTCATTGCTGATGTGTGAAGAGAGGATTTCCAGGAGGGGTAAGCTGCTCTAGCTGTGAAAAGGAAAAAAAGGTAAGGTGTTTTTTTTTTTTTTTTATCAAAACGGCTGCTGTGTAAACTTTGATGAAAGAAAGTGCCCCTGTTTTTAATAGTATTTTTACAAAACAGGCTTTCATTCACCAAAGTTTACCTTCACTTTAATACACTGCAGCAAGTAAAATGGATCATTGTGTACATATTAAAGGCAAAAACATTTTGTCAGTATATGGCCAGGTTATAACACAATATATTTAATAATTATTCTTTAAAATAAACCCCAATAAAAATGCATATACCAAAATAATAAAATTAATGTAAATTCCTAAGTTCTTTTTTATTAGTTAATATTTATAGACACATTGAAATATATTTGTAGGAAGCCAGATATGAATCAATACTATTCACGTTTAAATTATTAAAATATGCTTTGCAAAGATCATAAAAGTTTACCTTATTTTAAAGTGAATGTAAATTTTGATGCTAAAGTGCCCGGTTTTTTACACTTCGATTAAAAACAGGGGCACTTTAATTCATCAAAATGTTCATTTCACTCCTGTTGTGAAAAAAACCTTACCTTTTAATCTTCACAGCAGCTCCAGCTTCCTCCACCCGTTTCAAAGCCTCTTCCTGGGTCTAAAATGAGGCATCCGGCTTCCTCCAATCACAGCAGTGAATCAGACACTGAATCCCCCGGGGGGAAGCTGTGATTGGAGGATGACCTATCAATCATTTCTGACATCAGAAATAGCTTGTGAGACCGGAGGAAGCTGGAGCTGCTGTGATGTTTAAAAGGTAAGTTTTTTTTTTTTTTTTTTTTTTTTTTTTTTTTGTCACAACAGGAGTGAAATTTAAATTTTGATGAATTAAAGTGCCCCTGTTTTTAATCAAAGTTTTAAAAACTGGGCACTTTAGCATCAAAATTTACATTCACTTTAACCTTATTCACAATTGAATTTCATTAAAATACTACAGTAAGATATCAGAATCTGAGCTACTAACCTTCAAACAGTACAATCAGTTCTATAGCCACAATGTATCCTATCTAATTCCAATTTAAAACATCAGAAATTGTATGTATTATTTGTGCAAACAACCAACTCCTATGCCAATTTATCTAAGCTGAAACAAATTCTTTAGCAGCAATGAAGTATATATATATATATATATATATATATATATATATATATATATATATATATATATATATATATATATATACACACACACACAAAAAAACCACTCAAAGGTCAATTTTGAACAGCTGTTTTTACTGTGTAAAAAAAACAGGTACATATTAACGTTTTCGGACTACCGCCCGTCCTCAGACGAAAACGTTAATATGTACCTGTTTTTTAGACAGTAAAAATGGCTGTTCAAAATTGACCGGAGTGTGCTTTCCTTTGAGTGGTTTTTGTACATGCAATTTTTGGAAGGCACCCCGGTGGCTGCAGTGTTGTGTGCGTGCTGGGTTCTCTTTGACTGTTATATCTATCTATCTATCTATCTCTGCAACTGTAAATTATTTAGCAAACTAAACAATAGTTTTAAACTACCCAGGACTGTGGATATGAGTCTAAAATATAAAGTACCTTTTTTAAAATTGCTGAACTTCAATTTGTTATGACTACTAAATACTTATGATTTAAATATCAAAAATTAGAACATTCATACATCACCAGTTTGAGCCAATTTGTAGTTCAATCTTTTCCAAATATTTTCAGATCGCCTCATTTGAAGAAAAGTTATTGCATAGATCAAGGTTAGTTTCAGCTTCTTGGTTAAAGGGCCACTGTAAGTAAATATTTTCTATGCCTGTTACTAACTAACTACCCCAAATACGCTTTTTATTAATAGCATTTCATTAACATATCTCTACCGTATATCAGAAATCTTGTCTGCAAATTTAATTGTTTTCCAAACCCACTCCGTGGGTATCCTTTGCTCTGTACCAATCCGTTTACAATACCTAGGTTTCAAAATGGTGCTTTAAACACCAAAGTTATTGTTTTTTTTTTTTTTTTTCAAAAATAGTTTTATTTTACAGATAAGAAAGTTATACATCGTAAATGCACTTTTGTTAAGGTTACAATTCAATATGGCTTTACAGCTGTGTGGATTGTACACGTACAATGCTGTATACAAATATGCATGTAGTGATAAAGGTAATAAACAATAAATCATATAGTAACATATTAAACGAATAAACAACATAAACAACACATTGTGCTTCCTGTTGTCCCTCATGTTTTCCCCCTCCAGTATCTCAAGGTCAGTTTCCACCTCTTCTGTCAGTATCTAGTGTCATATGTTTTGGTGTTTTATATCCTATTGGCATCAAACTTATTCCTCAAGTATTCTTCCCATAAAATCTTAATCTGTATGTACTTGTCTAACCTTCGTTGTTTAAGGTAGTGGTATTCCTCTAGCTGTATAGTGCGATTGCACTCCTGAACCCATAGCGCAGTGGTCGGGATTATAGAACTTTTCCAGTTCTTGGCTATTAGTTTCTTGATGCTGTTACAAAGTTATTGGTTTAAGTATTTTGAACATGCAGTGCTGAAAATAGTGGGTAGGATAACGTGACATCATCGGCGAATAAAAGATATAACTTTTAGAACGTTATGAAACTTCATTTTGGAGAAAATATAGGTCAGTAGGTTTTAATTAATGTTTATTAACTTTAATATGTTAGTTGTTTAGCTTAAAAATTATAACAGAAAGTAATCCTTTAAGTGATTGTGTTCCCAAGTATGGCTGCCAGTTATCAATCACCAGTGTAAGCAAATCAAAGAAAAAACTGTCTCTCTTGCATTTAGCTTTCCTGTATATAATCATTGGTAATCTTTTTCGGTTACGCCCACGGTAGCTTGTCCCTTCTCATTGGTTCATTTTGGGGAACGCTCCCTCATTGGCTCTGTATGTTGTCCTAATAGAAAATTAATTTGGCTGTCATACCATTCAAATACCCTAGGGGGCAGCAGACAACCAACAAATACAGTCCCACCATTACTCACTGCTACATTCCAAATATCCTTAAAAATGATTATTTAAACCATAACCTCTTGCATCAATCACTTACAACCTGAATTCCAGACAGGATATCATCATGTCAATTTTCTGATTACTCCAATATCAAACACAGTATGTTTTTAACATCATATTACATCAAAGTAATTTCTATACATTTATCTTATTATATTTTTAAGAGATGTATTTAAAGTTTCATAAACATTTTGTGCATAACCATATGACATGACTTAGGTCATCCCATGCAGGCAAGCCTGTATTTATTATCTTTTAGCCCCATCTGGAAGATAGAAAAACAATGTTATATATATTTCAAAAATGGGATTACTACAATTGTTGTTTAATCTATTACAAATCTGAATTATATTTCCTATATATATATATATATATATATATATATATATATATATATATATATATATATATATATATATATATATATATATATATATATATATATATATATATATATTCACACTCTGAGGTATGCTTTACTGAAATCTAAAGGCACGTTGTATTTTAAACAGTGAAATTTAAAGTTATAATGCAAGACCGAGAGCTTTAAAATGACACACTGGAAGTGCCTCCGCTCCACCGGGATCACCCCAAAACCGTCACCACTGTGTCGGTGCTGTCAGGCATCAGGGGTGGCTACAGGCTGTGGTCACTTGTCGGCTGCATAGCTGCAGTCGGCAGGGAGGAAGCAGGACCCGTTTGGCGGAGCTACCCAGTCGGGGTAGCCGGGGGAACCGTCACAGGGACTAAATTACACACAGTGAAAACCATCTCATACTGGATTTTTAGCTACAAAATGAAATATCAAATATCTGATATATCTGTAGCTTATTTCATGTTATTTACAGGTACCCTGACAATTTTATAGTACAACATGAAACCCAAATGTTTTCTTTCATGATTCGGATAGAGCATGTGATTTTGAACAACTTTCCAATTTACTTATATTATCTAATTTGTTTTATTCTCTTGGTATCCTTTGTTGAAATCTAGGTAGGTTTAGGAGCCACTGATTGGTGGCTGCACATACTTTATATGTCTCATGTTATTGTCTCACCCAATACGTTCAGCAGTTCCCAGTAGTGTACTGCTGCTCCTTCACAAAGGACACCAAGAGAATGAAGCAAATTGGATAACAGAAGTAAATTGGAAAGTAGTGTAAAATGGCATTCTCTATCTGAATCATGAAAGAAAAAATGTTGTGTTTTATGTCCCTTTAAGGTTCAGGTCAATTTAAATAATAAATATAGTAATAAGGGCCCTGTTATAGTAAAACTTCTAAATGTGTTTGGAATCATAGCAAATGATCTGAAAGCCATTGTAGCAGCTATAGTTTTTGAGCTATGCTGTATAATTATCCATACTAAAGGGGCACTGAACCCAAATTTTTTCTCTTTCATGATTCAGATAGAACATGTAATTTTAAGCAATTTTCTAATTTACTCCTATTATCAAATTTTCTTCATTCTCTTGGTATCTTTATTTGAAATGGAAGAATGTAAGTTTAGATGCCGGCCCATTTTTGGTGAACACACTGTGTTCTTGCTGATTGGTAGATAAATTCACCCACCAATAAACAAGTGCTTTCCATTGTCTGAACCAAAAAAATAGCTTAGATGCCTTCTTTTTCAAATAAAGAAAGCTAGAGAACGAAGAAAAATTGATAATAGGAGTAAATTAGAAAGTTGCTTAAAATTGTATGCTCTATCTGAATCACAAAAGAGAAAACATTTAGTTTCAGTGTCCCTTAAAGGGACAGTACACTGTAAAATTGTTTTTATATTAATATATTTTCAATGACTTGTTATACCAGCTGCAGAGTATAACATTTATGAGAAATTGCATTTTCAGGGGTATTTGTGTATATGAAGTAGCTGGTTTTGTGCTTTTTAAACCACAGCATATTACAATGGGTTGAGCTTCAGGTAATATCAGATCTCATTATGTTATCACTTTTATGTACACGTAATTTCTTCCTTATCTTATATTTGTCTAGAAAACCAATGCTCAATACTTAGAGAGAACAATTGAAAATGATCATTTTATTACTTAACTATCATGCCCACCACTGAGAGTGTAATCTCTTCTGCTGCTGTGTTTACTTAGGCTATTCAATAGAATATACTCCAGTATAGAAACTTTCAGTATAGGTTGGGATACCACAAGTTAAATCAGCTATTTCAAATCCCAAAATAGGGATAAAGGAGCTACTTATAAACAATTTAAAACACTCCAGCAGGGAAAATTAATCATTGGGAACAATTTAAAGGAGAGAGAATTTTTGGGTGAACTGTTCCTTTAAGTATTTTGCATAAGTCATCATTTGTCCAGGAATGGAGGCATCTTCTCAGGGGTAGCGCTAGAGCACAAGAGGTAGGAAGATTTAACCATACCCTCTCTACATTTCTTATACACCCTCTGGGAGGCCTAAGTTGAATAATATATACATTGGGATATAATTCAGACTATAAGATGACTCTCTACTGGAACTAAGACGTATGGCCCAACCCCTTAAAGTGAATGTCCATTTTGATTCTAAAGTGCCCGGTTTTTAAAAATTTGATTAAAAACAGGGACACTTTAATCAAAATTTACATTTCACTCCTGTTGTGAAAAAAAAAAACTTACCATATGACTGTCTGAGTAAGGCCACTGGCCGAAACATGTCAGACAGAACAATTTTTTTTTTCCTGAGAACTGTTTGAACTTTTTAAATGATTTGAATAAAACTTGGATTTTTTATGATGTCTGTACTGGCATTTCCTATCTATCGTGTGTGTGTTATATTTAGCCCAAGTTCAAAGTACAGTTTCATACCAGGGGGCACAAAATGGCACATACGATGTTCAAAGGATGCACTTTATGGAAATTGAATGAAAGTGATTTTTCATGAACAATGGGATGTGTAGCAACTGATACAGCAGAGGTCAAGTATATGAATTGATGTGTAAATACATTTTGCATGTAAGTGTTTTGTGGTTTTACACAAGGGAATGGAATAAAAATCACATACCTAGACAGTAAACACTGCAGCCATTGTTAGGCCCAGACATTCATACACAAATGAAAACCACAAAACGGGTGTGCTCACACTATATTAAAGAAGCACACAAACTTGACACGGATGAATAAATATCTTCTGTTCTAATGTTTGGCTTAGGTAATTTATGCTTCCATGTAATACATGAATTCATATGGTGTACAAAATTTAGGATACTGTTTATTGTTATCTACTCAGATTTCCTGCACATTGTGCCCCATGTTTAAAACTTTCTTTAAAGCTACTTTTAACAGTGTCATGCAGACCAGGTGTGTGTTTTACATTTTAAATAAACATATTTTCTGAGCCTTAGTACACAAGTACCAGTATTAGGACAGATTTAAAGGGACAGTCTACTCCAAAATAGTTGTTTGTTTAAATAGATGGATAATGCCTTTACTCCCATTCCCCAGCTTCCGATATTGTTATAATAATATACTTTAAAACTCTAAATCTCTGCCTGTTTCTAAGCCCCTGCAGGCCACCTTTATTTTAGAGCATTTTATTAGCTTTTCACAGCAAGACGACGGTGCTAGATAATGTGTCATATAAATAACACTGCTCACTCCTGTGGAGTTATGGATGAGTCGGTACTGTTTGGCTAAAAGGCAAGTCTGTAAATAGCACTGAGATAAGGGAGCAGTTTGCAGAGGCTTAGATACAAGGTAATCACAAAGGTAAAAAGTATATTAATATAACCGTTATGCAAAATTGGGAGTGGGTAATAAAGGGATTATCTACAACCCCAGTTCAGAAAAAGTTAGAACAGTATGGGAAATGCAAAAAAGTCTTTTGAAAATTCAATTCACCCTGTACTATATTGAAAACACATTATTTGATGTTCTACTTTGTGAATTTAAAGGGACACTGAACCCAAATTTTTTCCTTTGTGATTCAGATAGAGCATGGCATTTTAAGCAACTTTCTAATTTACTCCTATTATCAAATTTTCTTCATTCTCTTGGTATCTTTATTTGAAATGTAAGTTTAGATGCTGGCCCATTTTTGGTGAACAACCTGGGTTGTTCTTGCTGATTGGTGGATAAATTCATCCACCAATAAAAAAAAAAAAAATGCTTTCCAGAGTTCTTAACCAAAAAAAGAAGCTTAGATGCCTTCTTTTTCAAATAAAGGTAGCAAGTGAACGAAGAAAGATTGATAATAGGAGTAAATTAGAAAGTTGCTTTAAATTGCATGCTCTATCCGAATCGTAAAAAAAAAAAAAATGGGTTCAGTGTCCCTTTTAGTGTGTTTTTGAAAATATATATTTCAAAAAGTTGGGACAGTCGACTGTTTACCATGGTGTAACATCACCTTTACTTTTAATAACACTTTTATTAAGCTTTTGAGTGCTGAAGACACCATTTTTGTTAAGTTTAGCAAGCAGCATTTTCTCCCATTCATCGATTATGCATGCCTTCAGCTGCGCAACTGTACGGGCCTTCATTGCATTATTTTGCACTTCATTATGCGCCACACATTCTCAATCGGAGGCAGGCCATATGCTAGCTCTCACACTCTCCGCTTATGCAACCATGCGCTTGTAATCCGGGCAGAATGTGGTTTGGCGTTGGAAAAGACGACGTCTGGATGGCAGCATATGTTGCTCCAAAATGTATACATATCTTTCTGCATTAATGGTGCCCTCACAGATGTGCAAGTTACCCATGCCATGGGCACTGATACACCCCCATACTATGACAGACGCTGGGTTTTGGACCTGACACTAACAGCTTGGGTGGTCCTTTTCCTCTTTGGACCGGAGAACATGACGGCTGTTTTTTCTAAAAACTATTTGAAATGTTGACTCGTCGGACCACAAAACACTATTCCATCCCAGATGAGACTGAGTCCAGAAAAGTCGGCCGAGGGTGGAACAACAAAGCAGGAGCTGTCATTGACTGGAGACTGTGACAGGGCAGGGCTCTGAGACACTGGTAGCCAATGCAGGACTGGCATTTTGTTGTAAACCTATTTAATTCCAAACAGTGAGCCGGCTGAATGCACAAGTGAAGGAGCATTTTTCTGATAAGTCTATCCAGCTCAAGAGAACAAATTCTTGTTTCCTGTGTGTTGGATTCACTATAAGCTTTCACCTGTAGGCCTTAAATTAGAAAGGTGGATCCCCCAGAACAACTACAGTACACACTATCTGCCATATAGGGGAGAGAGACCAGACATCTGTACTTCGTGAGCCAAGAGGAGCGTTTTACCGGACAACTCTGTGGATCCGGCCTTCCCGGTTTGCACTACATTTTAGTGCTTCATCAAATGTGAGTGTATTGTATTTAAGCTTATCACTCGAATTATTCTATGTGGCGCCTTCTCTACTCTTTATTTAGAACTACTTAGATGTGGAAGGCCTTATACATCGAGGAGAGCGGCCTACCTGTACCACAGACGCACATTCTTATTTGGATGCCACATGTTTGAACTCTATGTGGTGTAGTACACACTTTTCATAACCTGTATTTACCTTGACAATATTGTTTGTGATAGTAGATATTGTTTAAAAACACTTTCTTTTGTGTCATATCTGTATATATATAGTGATACATTTGATAGTGCCCCTATCATTCACCTTACGTTGGTATTATATTATCTTGTGAGCAAATGGTGTAGACTAACAAAGGTTTACCAAAGTAATACCGAGCCCATGTCAGGATATCCATTACAGACTCATGATGGTTTTTGAGACAGTGACGCTGAGGGATCGGAGTTCACATGCATTCAGAAGTGGTTTTCAACCTTGCCCTTTACGCATCGATTTGACCGGATTCCTTGAATCTTTTAATTATATTGTGCACTGTAGAATGTAAAATCCTACCAAATTGTCTCTGAGGAATGTTGGTCTCAAAGTGATGGATTATTCGCTGACGCATCTGTTGGCAGATTGGCGAGCCTCGACCCATCCTTGCTCTTGGAAGGACTAGGCCTATTTTGGAGGCTCCTTTATATACTATGATTACACGTTTGCCTCAACAGTTTCACATCCCCCTTCTTATTTCAGCTTGTCACATCGCTATTAGTCCTAAATTGCGCGTCCCAACTTTTTTGGAGTGTGTTGCAGTCATCAGATTTAAAATGAGTGTATTTTTGAAAAATACATTAAATTCACTAAGTAAAACATCAAACAAATGTGTTTTCAATATAGTACAGGGTGAATTGAATATTCAAATTACACTTTTTTTGTTTTTGTTTTTTTTTTTTGCATTTTTCCATACTTTCACAACTTTTTCGGAAATTGGGGTTGTATCTTTTTAAACAATTCTGGTGTAGACTGTCCCTTTGAATGATTTCCGTATCTGAGTACTTGTTGGTCTCATTAAGCCATTGGCCAGCTGTGCAGAAAAGTACTTGATAAATGAATTTAAAGGGACATTAAACCTAAACATTTTCTTTCAAGATTCAGAAAGAGAATACAAATTTAAACAACAATCCAATTTACTTCTATTTATTTTTGCTTTATTTTTTAGATATCCTTAGTTAAAGAAAAATCAAAACACATGGGTGAGCCAATCACATGAGGCTTCTAAGTGAAGCAACCACCAATCAGCAGCTGCTGAGCCTATCTAGATATGCTTTTCAGCAAAGAATATCAAGAGAATAAAACAATTTAGATAATAGAAGTAAATTAGAAAGTTGTTTAAAACTGCATGCTCTTTCTATATTATGAAAGAGGAAAAAAAAATGGGTTTCATGTCCCTTTAAGGCACTGTCTTTGAACATGATTTACTTCTTTTAATCAATGTTTTTAATATTGTCTGATTTAGTTTTAGTTAGACATATGCTCTGTAGGCTAAAAATTTGTCCTCTTGTCTTCTGATGAAGTCTATTGACCAATTAGTTGGTCATTTATTAAAACCTATTTCTGGGTATTATTAGTTTTTGACATTGTCATACATATTTTTAATAGTATGAATATGTATTTTTATTAGGCTACGTGTTAGTCTGTTTATTAAAACTTTATACTAATTTTTGATCCATCACTCCCTCTAGTGGCGATAAAAAAATCTGCCTTATGAAAGTATATGCTTATAAAGCTTACAATGAACAGGACATTTTCAGATCAACAAATTTTATAATTATAAGGAATACTAAGTTTAGTCAAATTTGTCTGTAGAACGGTTACCTTATACATAGGTATGTAATGACCAGGTTATTTACCACTTCCTGAAAGATCATTTTCAGAAATAAGAAAATCAACTGGTCACCTGGAAACGGGCCGAGACTGCTATAGTAACTTATGGGATGTTGCCTATCCAGGTTGCAGCCTCTTTTAGCTCACTTGTGCCTTTCACAGAGGATAACTGGTCTGCAGCACATCAGTCTGGTAAAATCCAAATGAGATTTCAAATGGGCAGGGATCTCAATATCTTACAGGCAGGGATAACAAACCCTGCAACTGACAAGTTTGTTCCAGCCAGTGCAAGGGTTAAACAGAACACTCTCCAGTCTGGTCTAGAACCAGAAAATGACAAAAAAAATCCTCCCAAACTAATCTGTTTTTGCTGCCACCACACACAGGACTATTACAAGGGAAGTGCTTGGTAAAACAGACTAAATAACACAAAACTGTCTACTTATTAGTTGAATTTAATGCTTATGTCTGCGCACCTATCATAAGGATTCTGGAAACTGTATATCTCATCAGTGACTTTGCTAGCTGACGTCTATTGTAACCCCCTGCAGTCACAAATTGTTGCTCTCTTACAACTTTAATAAGTTTTATTTCCTGCTCAGCTTTATACTTTTTAATATTCCCCATTTGTCAGCAGAAAGGTTGACCATTTATTGTTTCATCATTACTGTAAGCTCTGTCTTTACTACATAATATACCATGGCTTCCAAAAAGCTTAATAAATAGAACCCCAAATCTGCACTAGTGCAAGCTTCGAAATTTGATTGTTTCCTAAAATCTGCTGACCGTACCCTAGCAGAGAGATCCTCTGGAGCATTATAGGGCTCAGTCACCTCACCACCTATCAGATCCTGCGCCAGTCCTGGAGGAAGGCTCTGACGCTAACCAGGGCAGACTTGCTATCTTTACCTTCTAAAAAATATCAAAAAACCCTGTTAGCAGAAATAGCTCTGGTATAACAATGCATATAAGATCTGAATGAGGTCAAAAATATGTACTTGAAATGTGGAACAGGGTAGAGCAACTGGAAGAAGATACTGAAGCTCTGACCAACATAACTGATTCATTAGCTGACAGGGTACCTCACTCACACAACTACCAAGAACATCTAGAGGACATTGAAAACAGTACCTGCAGGAACAACCTGCGTGTCAGAGGTATGGCAGAAACTATAGAACAAGATGACTTGGCACGCTATTTACTCCAGTTAAATAAAAAACATTTATTGGCCCACTGGAGAGGGGGCGATAATATGATAGAACAAGCCCACAGAACTTTATGTCCCAAACCACCCCCTAGTACCCCTTCAAGAGAAGTGGTCATTAAGATGTCTTTATTCTTGAAGTGGGACATTTTAAGAGCTGCCAGAAAACACCAGACTATTGCAGACCAAGATCATAATTTGCAGGTAGCGTAGATCTCTGCGCTTTCTGACTCAACATCTCCACCAACTAAATATGGGATTCCCCTTTAACCGAAGGGCCACATTCAATGGGAAGTTGGCCACTTGGCGCACTTTGGAGGACTTGGATTAATTTTGTGTATCTTTGGATATTGATCCTCCTTCTCTTCCACCCCTTATAGACTTAAAAAGTCCTAGTTCAACAACAAAACCATTGCATCCTCTAAGACCACAGAGATCTCAGTGGTCAAAGGTTCTATATAAGAAAGAAATGAAACAAGGCACTCGGTCTACTGTTTCTGCACCTGTAGTTAGAAAATTATTGTATACAACTGGCACTATGTTAATAGAAGGTGAAGATAACCAATGAGAATGGAATCTCCTTTCTGGTGCAACTCTCCTACCTAACGATAAGCTAGTTTTAAAAAAATGAAATAGAATCGGGGATTGAGGCACAATCTTCTACCAATTATTAAAGTTAATACTTATATATGTCAGGTTAGGAAATGTCCAGAAGAAGACCCAAATGCTAGGGCGAACTTAAACAACACCCTTTCACTCTTAGTTTAATCCAGGACGTGACCCCACGACAACCTCTAAAAAAAAAACAAGGTACTACTCACGATATGGAGCAGTGTTGGTCTGAGCCCTCTGGAAAGAGAAAAGGAATGCCAGATATCAGCCGAATAGACTTCTGAATAAGGAGCTGTTTTCAGGCAGTTCAGGAATAGTCCTCTACAGATCCAGGAAGGCAGGGGAAGAGAACTTATTGTCGGACAGAAGGAGGGTTAAACAAGGAACAGTTAGTACTTGCAGAGTTTGGCAACAGGTAATCAGGCAGTTTGAGGGTTAACACAGAGTAGTCAGTACTTGCAGAGTTCGGCAACAGGTAATCCGGCAGATAGAAGTTCAGCACAGAACAATAACCACAGGAGCCTCGAAGAAACAAACTGGCACCGCAGAAACCGGAAGCCCGGGCTATGAAGCCTAATAGGGACGTCAGCTGAAGGGACGGCTAAGCCGAGCTAGACGTTGTCATGGAGACCTAAGCACGCAAGGAGGACTGCCGGAGCTTCCCGGCGGCCGAGCGTGACAATATAATTATACAAAGTTAAAAATATATAGTCCTTGTAAGTTAAGGAACTAAAATATCCTGAGGCTACTGCGAAGTTATGGAAAGATTAAATTGAATTAACTGTGGCTATATAAAAAGTGTCTGAATTAACAGACATAAACTAGTAGCCACAGCACACAAACATTCATACCCCTAAGCGCTTGGTCCGTTACAGAGACACATACCCTGGAACCTCAGCATCAGTCGGGGTATGTGTATGAAAACGATGTGTTGTACTGCCCACATTTAAAAAAGACAGCTTACGGGCCGAAACACTATGTGATTGGTTTTATCTTGTATCCGTTTTCATACACATCCCCCCCCCCCCCTCGACAGTTGCCAAGGTTCCAGCATATCAGCCTAGCATACTTGGGGGTCTGCGTCTCTGTTTGTGTGCTGTTGCTACTAGTTTGTTAATTCAGACGCTTGTGTATATAGCCACAGTTGGTTCAATTTATCTTTCCATAACTTCCCAGTGACCTCAGGATATTTTAGTTCCTTAACCTACAAGGACTATATATTTTTAACTTTGTATTAATAAAGTATTAACTTTTATAATTAGTAGGAGATTGTGCCCGAATCCCCTATTATTTTTCCTTTCTGCACCTGTAGTCCCAGCAACTACTTTAAAAGGACACCAATTGTATTATTTATCTGGAAATCACCATTCCTTGTTCCTGTTCCACAGGGTCTTCCCAGTAGGATGACTGAGATGTTGGGACTATTAGTTCCTTGACAGGGTACCTGTTTGCATGTAATATTTTAATAAAGAGTGTTTAAACATTCAAACTACAATTTTATTATCGTTAATATGTGATATCTCATTTTGCTCTTATGGCCCACCAAATGTTTCTATCTCATTTATACCCCTCACAGATACCATTGTGTTAGCCTCTCAGAGGTACCCTTTTTAGGTTACTTTTTTTTTTTTTTTGGGTCCTGTTATTTATCGTATACAGGTAAACCTCAGTTTACGCCGGGGTTAGGCTCCAGAAGGAATGGTTGTAAATCGAAACAGTTGTAAATTGAAACCCAGTTTATAATGTAAGTCAATGGGAAGTGAGGGAGATAGGTTCCAGGCCCCTCTCAAAATTGTCATAAGTAACACCCAATACATTATTTTTAAAGCTTTGAAATGAAGACTTTAAATGCTAAACAGCATTATAAACCTAATAAAATAATCACACAACACAGTCTTCGCTTTTTTCTGCAAACAGTTCTTTCTATGCATTCCAATCTGGACTGATTTATAAACAGTAAGATCTTGTTCCTTTGATATCTGCTTGATTAGCTCAGGTCTGGTTAAACTAATTTCAGCTTGCGTGGCTTTGCTGCAACACAAGCGGACAGCTCCACCTACTGGCTATTTTAATAAATGCACTGCTTCTCAATGCTTTTCAATAGCAGTCACATGACTGGGAAAAAAGGTTGTTATTCTGAAACGGTTTAAATTGAACCGTTGTAAAACGAGGGCCACCTGTACTTTGATTTCTCATGCTAAAATTCTCCCCTCTCCAATTCCTCCCCTTCATTATGCTTATTAATCATCTTGGTGGGTATCAATATACCTATTCCATTATATATTCCCATTTGACTGCACTACTATGTTGCGTGCCCTGATAGTCACCCTCCCTGCCCTCAAACAATTATACAGCTTTAAGGGCGATCACCATACATATACTGCCTGGTTTAGAATGTATTTTATATATACTGTGTGGGTTTTTATTTTATTTTTTTTTAGTTTAAATAATGTGTTTTTTTTTATTGCCATATTTGCTGATTACACTTCCCCTTTCTTTTCCTTCTACTCTGGGGCCTGCTGAATGGGAACATCTATATATTTTTTTTTATCCGTGGGCAGACAACCCTCTCCTTTTTAAAAGGGCTTTTAAACTTACGGACACTTTATTTTTTCTCTACTTATGCTGGTTTATTTTTCATGCTCCCCTTTCCATATCATTTGCTGGCTGTTTAGGAGCAGTGGTCCCCTTTGCCACCCCCCCTTCCCCCCCCCCCCCTCCATGTTCTGTGCTACTGGTCAGTGTTTGTTTGTTTGTTTGTTATGTCTAATAAAACAATGTATTATCTCACAAAATGCAAAGGGGTTAAATTCCCCCATTTAGCAAAACTTGACCTTGCACAATTTCCACAAACAATAGTTGGACATCCATACTGGTTTGAGAGACACTTTCCTAGTGCTGCTGCTCCTACGTTCTCCAATAAGTATTACCCTATTTCACATAGAAGCTCTAACATCAAAAAGCGCAATGGAGTATGTACCCTCTTTCATAAAAATCTTCCATTTCAATTACTACATTCGAAATTGGACAATGAAGGTAGATTATTTTGCATTGTCAGGCTTCTTTTTAACAGACCAGTGATTATATATGCCCCTAGTAACGCTCACTGGCTATCTTTCCACAATATTGTTTTGCTCTGGAATAAAGAGCTAGGTTCCCAAATACGTTCTAAAGGCGTTCAGAGGGGATTTGTCTAGCCTGATGCTAGTGGACTCTTGGCGGCAGTTACATCCCACCGAACATGACTGCACTTTGTATTATTTCCCCCAACACTCCTATTCCCGCCCATATTACATCTCTTTAGACCAGACAAGTTACTGCTTGTTGAAGAGTTCCCATAATCATTATCACATGGTCTGATCATGCTATGATAGACATTGTAATTGACTGGCCTAATGCTCCTCATACCCCATTCTAGCCTTGATGATTTATCAGCTCCCTTCATAAAACAATATGTTTCACAAACTCTGTAGTCCTATATTACTCATAATGTTCAGGGAGAGACTTCCTCTTCCGTGGTTGTGTACTCGGGGCGAATTTATTAAACAAAAAGTCAGTTTAACCAAACAATACCGTAAGCACTATTCTTCGCTGTTAGCGTCTTGTGTTTTAGCTAATCGGGTTTGGTACTTGCATAACCATTGTCATTCTCCACAATGAACGGCACACATGAACTAGCACTGTCTAGCCACTGCAAGATTTAAAAAGCACTGAGATAAATGGCCGCCTGAAGGGGCTTATAAACGGGAAAGCTTAATGGTTAAAAAGTATATTAATATAACAATGTTGGTTATGCAAAGCTGGAGAATGGGAAGTAAATTCCCTATTTATCTTTTTAAACATTTAAAGGGCCAGTCTGGTGTTGTGTTGTGTTTTTTTTTTATTTTAGTTTTTTTTTATTCTCTTGGTATTTTTTGTGGAAGGAAACACAATTCACTATTGGGAGCTAGCTGAACACATTGGTTGAGTCACTGACCATAAGTATATACAGTATGTGCAGCCACCAATTAGCAGCTAGTTCTTAGCAGTGTATTAATGTTCTCCTGAGCCTACCTAGGTATGTTTTTCAACAAAGGATACCAATAGAGTTAAGAAAATGAGATAATAGAGGTTAATTTTAAAGTGCCATAAAACAGGTTGAGATCTGTGCATATCCTAAAAGGGCTAATTAATTTAAAATAGTTTGCATAACATTTTTTTTAAAAAAATTGCTGTCAAGTACTTTAACATTTCAAAAAATAAGCAAAATTAATTGCATAGCTAAGCTGCCTGGAGCAGCTAACTCCACCCCTCTTATCAGTGTTTAGACACAGGCAATGTATTTCAAATGAGATCACAGCTTTTAGGCATGCCCAGCAGATAATCCCTTTTCACTTTTGCATTCTACCAAAAGAACAATAAACATAGATACAGCCATAAAAGGAATTGTGTGGGGGGAGAGCTTTACAATTCAGAAACTAAAGAGAAAGGGTTAATGGCGAGGTAAAGTAATTAAAGTACATATTATATTTTGTCTCTATCCCAACTTGTTTTATGTCCCTTTAAAGTTGTTTTAAAATTGCATGCTCTGTCTGAACCTTAAAAGGTGTTTTTTTGTTGGTTGTTTTTATTAACTTTGCTGTTCCTTTGAATGTCTGTCACGTCTGAACCTACTATGTAAACAAGTTTGACCATATGATTGGCAGAGTAAGGCATTAATATTTGGGGGGATTTTTACTAGCTCATACAGCCTTTTTTTACATAGGGAGAATTACCCATCTTTTATATATCTCTGTACAAAAGGAACTTTCCATATGGGCGCAAAAACCCGTATTGTGACTAGGGCTGGTAAATGCCATCAAAATGACCATCCTGCCCAGAATTCTTTATATCTTTCAAACTGAACCTATTGGCCTCAAATCTTTTTGTACCGATATTAAAACCCTGCTTAAGTTTCATATGGGGCCAGTTGAAGCCCAATATATCAAAACAAATGTGATATATACACCAAACAAAAATGGGGGGGCGCTTTTAGTCTCACTTCTCTGGAGTTATTAAAGGGGCTATGTCGCTCCAGAGAGTCCTTGACTGGCATATGGGGGCCACTAACAAAGTGTTTCTTTTTTTTCTTTTTTCTTTTGGAGGCTAATTTGTTAGGGCGTACATCAATGGGAAGCTTATGTTGTATTCCTAAGGAGGGCCATCCCTGGGAAACCGCAATTTATCCTCATGCACACTCCTTAAAGGGATATGAAACACCTTTTTTTTTTCTTTCTTTTTTTTCCCAATGATTCAGAAAGAACATGCAACTTTCTAATTTACTCCTATTTGTGGCTAAATGTAGCCACCAATCAGCAAGTGATACCCAAGGTGCTGAACCAAAAATGGGCCGGCTCCTAAGCTTAGATTCTTGCTTTTTCAAATATATAGCAAAAGAACAAAGAAAAATTGATAATCGGAGTAAATTAGAAAGTGGCTTAAAATTTTGCATGTTCTATTTGAATTTGTGAAAGAAAAAAATTGGGTTTAGTGTCCCTTTAAACAATAAATATATCTCTATCTCCTATCCATCATGATACATTGCACTGCATGTGAAGTGGGATGTTATATTGGAGAAACAAGCCAGAAACTGCACCTTCAGATGAACTTACAGACGATCAATTAAAAACCACTGTGAAACAAAATACTGTACCCATCTGTTGGTCACCATTTCACCCAACCTGACCACTCCATCTAAAACCTCAAAATCAACTTCAAAAACACCATGAAAAGAAAAACCTTTGAAATGAAAATAATGCACTTCAACTTGCTAAATTATGGACTAAATGTGGACTCTGGTTTCTTAACCCATTATCAAATTTTTTTTGTAAATGTACTTTCATATATTGTAGTCAATTACATTGTATATTCCACACTCTCTATGCATAGGTACACAGGTAAGCCTATGTCCACACTTTTGTCATTATTATTATTATTATTATTATTATTATTATTATTATTATTATTAGTCTTTTTTTTTTTTTTTTTTTTTTTTTTTTTCCCTTTTCTTCTTTTTTGACTCTTATATACCCCTGTATACCTAATTTCCCATCTTTATTCATATTGATTCTATGTTGATATATAACTTTGTCAGTATATGGTTTGTGTATAACCATTATTTCCCCTGGCTGTTATCTTTTACTGACACTTAGGGTTGCCACCTCGGTCATGTTTTCCTGGACACTTATGAGTTACACATGCTGCAGGGTGTGCAGGGCGGAACATGTATTGAGCCTCTGGACATCACATGAATAGTGCTCATGAACAGCACAATACATATTCCTCCCTGCAGCATGTGTAACTCATAATTGTCCAGGAAAACATGGCCGAGGTGGCAACCCTACTGACACCATCTGCCTGTCTCCTAAACTCCCATCATGATTTTTATGACACCCCCTCACCCCCCTGCATTCAGACCTCTGTAACACTTTCTGTCTTTTTAGCCTGTGTTTTAAGATATATGATATGATATATATATATATATATATATATATATATATATATATATATATATATATAATTATATGAGTCACACCTTTACTGCATTGGAAACAGTGTAGTCAGAGAGTTTCTAGGTTTAATCTGACTTGTTTAGATTTGTAAATGGTTTACACAATGAGTTATTTTCTCTATATTTTGTATTTAGTGGAGGATTTTAAACTCGCTTTTCGCCTCCCCATAATTTTAATTGTGGTGTGTGTATATCTATATCTCTTTCATGTAATTAGCAAGAGTCCATGAGCTAGTGACGTATGGGATATACATTCCTACCAGGAGGGGCAAAGTTTCCCAAACCACACCCACAATTCAGTTTTACAAACTTTGCCTCCTATGGAGGTGGTGAAGTAAGTTTGTGCTAGATTTCTACGTTGATATGCGCTTCTCAGCATGCTGAAGCCCGGTTCCTCTCAGAGTGCAGTGAATGACAGAGGGATGTGAAGGGCGTATTACCTATTGAATGCAATGGTCATCCTAACGGGGATCCATTTCATAGGTTCTCTGTTATCGGTCGTAGAGATTCATCTCCTACCTCCCTTTTCAGATTGACAATATTCTCTTACATACCTTTACCTCTACTGATTCTCGTTTCAGTACTGGTTTGGCTGTCTACTTTATGTAGATGAGTGTGTTTTCTTTTACTTATGACACTCTCGGCTATGGTTTGGCACTTTATATGTAAAGTTCTAAATATATGTTTTATACTTATACTGATTAACCTGAGTCATGGCAAATATATTTCCTTCTTATAGACTATCAGTTTCATTTTGGGAAATGCATATGAAAAAATTTATTTCTTACCTGATAATTTTTCAAATTGACTTTCTTTTCTAAATTGCGGGCTGTTAGGCTCGCGGGAGCGCAAAATGCTATAATTTATTGCGTCATTTTTGACGCGAGACTTTTTTTGGCGCGAGAATTAAGTTTGTTGACGTAATGATGTCATTTCCGGCGTCTTAGTTGGCGGCGAGAGTTTTTCACGTAGTTGTGTCATCTATGACGCTCGTGTTTGTTGCAGACGTTTTTGGCGCTAAAAAATATTTTGTCAGTTGGGCGTCATACTTGGCGCCAGATTTTTGACATTACTTAAGTCATTATTTCTTTTTGCTTCTGGTTTCCAGAGGCTTATTCTGTTTGCATTTTTTCCCATTCCTGAAACTGTCATATAAGGAAATTGATAATTTTGCTTTATATGTTTTTTATTACATATTGCAAGATGTCTCAAGCTGACCCTGTTTCAGAATCTACTACTGGAATCCTGCTGCCTGTCGGTTCTACCAAAGCTAAGTGCATTTCTTGTAAACTTGTGGTAACGGTTCCTCCCGCTGTAGTTTGTGTTAATTGTCATGATAAACTTTCAAAAGCAGACAATATTTCCATTAGTAGTCATCCATTACCTGTTGTTGTTGTTGTTGTTGTTGTTGTTGTTGTTGTTGTTGTTCCCTCAACATCTAATGTTCAGGATAGTCCTGTTAATGTGAGAGAATTTGTTTCTAATTCTATTCAGAATTATACCACCTTCTAATAAACGTAAAAGGTCTTTTAAAACTTCTCATAAATTTGATGAATTTTTAAATGACCGACAGCATTCTGATTTATCTATCTCTGATGAGGATCTCTCTGGTTCAGAAGATTCTGCCTCAGATATTGACACTGACAAAACTTAATATTTATTTAAAATGGAGTATATTCGTTCTTTATTAAGAGGTGTTGATTGCATTAGATATGGAGGAGACTTGTCCTCTTGATATTAAAACCAGTAAACGTTTAAATACGGTTTTTAAACCTCATGTAGTTATTCCAGAGGTTTTTCCAGTTCCTGATGCTATTTCAGATGTAATTTCTAGGGAATGGAATAGTCTGGGTACTTCATTTACTCCTTCAAGATTTAAGAAACTGTACCCTTTGCCGACTGATAGATTGGAGTTATGGGAAAAGATCCCCAAAGTTGATGGGGCTATCTCTACTCTTGCAAAGCGTACTACTATTCCTACGGCAGATAGTACTTCTTTTAAAGATCCTTTAGATAGGAAGCTTGAATCTTATCTAAGGAAGGCTTATTTATGTTCAGGTCCTCTTCTTAGGCCTGCTATTTCTTTGGCTGATGTTGCTGCGGCTTCAACTTTTTGGTTGGAAACTTTAGCGCAACAAGTACCAGATCCTAATGTGTATAGCATTGTTAAGCTAATTCAACATGCTAATAATTTAATTTATGATGCCATTTTTGATATCATTAGAATTGATGTCAGGTGTATGTCTTAAGCTATTTTAGCTAGAAGAGCTTTATGGCTTAAATCTTGGAATGCGGATATGACTTCTAAGTCAACGTTGCTATCTCTTTCTTTCCAAGGTAATAAATTATTTGGTTCTCAGTTGGATTCTATTTCAACTGTCACTGGGGGGAAGGGAGCCTGCTTGCCTCAGGATAAAAAATCTAAGGGTAAATTTAGGGCTGCTAATCGTTTTCGTTCCTTTCGTCAGAATAAGGAACAGAAACCTGACCCTTACCCTAAAGGATCGGTTTCCAATTGGAAGCCTTCTCCAGTCTGGAATAAATCCAAGCCTTTTAGAAAATCAACATCAGCCCCCAAGTCCGCATGAAGGTGCGGCCCTCATTCCAGCCCAGCTGGTAGGGGGCAGACTAAGATTTTTCAAAGATGTGTGGATCAATTCAATCCAAAATCATTGGATCCAGAACATTGTTTCTCAAGGGTACAGAATAGGTTTCAAGGTAAGACCCCGTGTGAGAAGTTTCTTTCTCACGCATTCCAGTGAACCCAGTAAAGGCGCAGGCTTTCCTGAAGTGTGTTTCAGACCTGGAGTTATCCGGGGTAATTGTGCTAGTTCCCTTTCCGGAACAGGGTCTGGGGTTTTATTCAAATCTGTTCATTGTTCCAAAGAAAGAGAATTCTTTCAGACCAGTTCTGGATCTAAAAAATTTGAATCGTTTTGTAAGAACATTCAAAATGGTGACTATAAGGACTATTCTGCCTTTTTGTTCAGCAAGGGCATTATATGTCCACATTAGACTTACAGGATGCATATCTTCATATTCTGATTCATCCAGATCACGATCAGTTCCTGAGATTCTCTTTTCTAGACAAGCATTACCAATTTGTTGCTCTTCTTTTGGCCTAGCAACAGCTCCAAGGATCTTTTCAAAGGTTCTGGGTGCCCTACTCTCTGTAATCAGAGAGCGGGGTATTGCGGTGTTTCCTTATTTGGACGATATCTTGGTACTTGCTCAGTCTTTAAATTCTGCAGAATCTCACACGAATCAACTTGTGTTGTTTCTTCAAAGACATAGTTGGAGGATCAATTTACCAAAAAGTTCTTTTTAGGATTCCAAATAGATTCAGTATCCATGACTTTGTCTCTAACAGACAAGACGTCTGAAATTGGTTTCAGCTTGTCGGAACCTTCAGTCTCAGTCATTCCCTTCAGTAGCTATGTGCATGTAGGTTTTAGGTTTTAGGTCTCATGACTGCAGCATCAGACACGATCCCCTTTGCTCGTTTTCACATGAGACCTCTTCAGCTTTGCATGCTAAGCCAATGGTGCAGGGAATATACAAAGATATCACAATTAATATCCTTAAATCCCAATGTTCGACTATCTCTGACTTGGTGGTTAGATCACCATCATTTAGTTCAGGAGGCCTCTTTTTTTTTTTTTTTGTTCGTCCAACCTGGACTGTGATTACAATAGATGCGAGTCTTTCAGGTTCGGGAGCTGTTTGGGGATCTCTGACAGCGCAGGGGATTTGGAAATCTCAAGAGGCGAGATTACCAATCAATATTTTGGAACTCTGTGCGATTTTCAGGGCTCTTCAGTTTTGGCCTCTCCTGAATAGAGAACCGTTTATTTGTTTTCAGACAGACAATGTCACAACCGTGGCGTATGTCAATCATCAAGGTGGGACTCAGTCCTCAAGCTATGAAAGAAGTATCTCGGATACTTGCATGGGCGGAATCCAGCTCCTGTCTAATCTCTGCGGTCCATATCCCAGGTATAGACAATTGGGAAGCGGATTATCTCAATCGCCAGACTTTACATCCGGGAGAATGGTCTCTTCACCCAGATGTGTTTCTTCGGATTGTTCAGATGTGGGGGCTTCCAGAAATAGATCTGATGGCTTCTCATCTAAACAGGAAACTTCCCAGGTATCTGTCCAGGGATCCTCAGGCGGAAACAGTGGTTGCGTTGTCACTTCCTTGGAATTATCAACCTGCTTATGTCTTTCCGCCTCTAGTTCTTCTTCCAAGAGTGATTTCCAAAATCATAATGGAGCGTTCATTTGTACTGCTGGTTGCTCCAGCATGGCCACACAGGTTTTGGTATGTGGATCTTGTTAGGATTTCCAGTTGCCAACCTTGGCCACTTCTGTTAAGGCCAGACCTTCTATCTCAAGGTCCATTTCTTTCATGTAATTAGCAAGAGTCCATGAGCTAGTGACATATGGGATATACAATCCTACCAGGAGGGGCAAAGTTTCTCAAACCTCAAAATGCCTATAAATACACCTCTCACCACACCCACAATTCAGTTTTACAAACTTTGCCTCCTATGGAGGTGGTGAAGTAAGTTTGTGCTAAGATTTCTACGTTGATATGCGTTTCTCAGCATTGTTGAAGCCCGATTCCTCTCAGAGTACAGCGAATGTCAGAGGGACGTGAAGGGAGTATCACCTATTGAATACGATGATTTCTCTAACGGGGGTCTTTTTCATGGGTTCTCTGTTATCGGTCGTAGAGATTCATCTCCTACCTCCCTTTTCAGATCGACGATATACTCTCAATTTACCATTACCTCTACTAATAACTGTTTTAGTACTGGTTTGGCTATCTGCTATATGTGGATGGGTGTCTTTTGGTAAGTATGTTTTCACTACTTAAGACACTCTCAGCTATGGTTTGGCACTTTATGCAAATTATATAAAGTTCTAAATATATGTATTGTACTTATATTTGCCATGAGTCAGGTTCATGTATTTCCTTCTGCAGACTGTCAGTTTCATATTTGGGAATATAAACACTTTAAGAAATTTATTTCTTACCTGGGGTTTAGTCTTTTTTCAATTTGACTACTTTTTGCAATTGCGGGTGTTAGGCCCACGGGTGTGTCAAATGTTAGACTTTATTGCGTCATTTTTTGCGCAAACTTTTTTGGCGCGGAAAAATACGTTTTTGACGCAACTTCGTCATTTCCGACATCATACGTGACGCCGAGACCTTTCACACGGCGGCGTCATTAGTGATGCAAGTGTGTCATTTCCGGTCATTTTTTTTTTCATTATTTCAATACCTCATTGTTGTTTGCCTCCTGCTTTATTTTCTATCAAGAGGCCTATGCTTTTGCATTTTTTCCCATTCCTGAAACTGTCATTTAAGGAAATAGATAATTTTGCTTTATATGTTGTTTTTTCTCTTACATTGAGCAAGATGTCCCAATCTGATCCTGCCTCTGAAGTTTCTGCTGGAACATTGCTGCCTGACATCGGTTCTACCAAAGCTAAGTGCATTTGTTGTAAAATTGTAGAAATTATTCCAACGAATGTAATTTGTAATAGTTGTCATGATAAACTTTTACATGCAGATAGTGTTTCTATCAGTAATAGTACATTGCCAGTTGCAGTTCCTTCAACTTCTAATGTGCATGATATACCTGTAAATTTTAAAGAATTTGTTTCTGATTCTACTATGAAGGCTTTGTCTACATTTCCACCTTCAAATAAACGTAAAAGGTCTTTTAAAACTTCTCATTTAGCTGATGAAATTTCAAATGACCAACAAAATAATAATTCATCCTCTTCTGATGAGGATCTATCTGAAACAGAAGATCCTTCCTCATATATTGACACTGACAAATCTACTTATTTATTTAAAATAGAGTATATGCGTTCTTTATTAAAGAAGTGTTAATTACTTTGGATATTGAGGTAACCAGTCCTATTGACGTTCAGTCTAATAAACGTTTAAATGCTGTTTTTAAACCTCCTGTGGTTTCCCCAGTTGTTTTTCCCATTCCTGAGGCTATTTCTGATATGATTTCTAGGGAATGGAATAAGCCAGGTACTTCCTTTATTCCTTCTTCAAGGTTTAAGAGATTGTATCCTTTACCAGCAAAATCTATAGAGTTTTGGGAAAAGATCCCCAAAGTTGATGGGGCTATTTCTACTCTTGCTAAACGTACCACTATTCCTATGGAAGATAGCACTTCCTTTAAGGATCCTTTAGATAGGAAGCTTGAATCTTATCTAAGGAAGGCCTATTTATATTCAGGTCATCTTCTCAGACCTGCTATTTCTTTGGGTGATGTTGCGGCTGCATCAACTTTCTGGTTGGAAAATTTAGCGCAACATGAATTGGATTTTGACATATCTAGCATTGTTCGCTTACTGCAACATGCTAATCATTTTATTTGTGATGCCATTTTTGATATTATCAAAATTGATGTTAGATCCATGTCTTTAGCTGTATTAGCTAGAAGAGCTTTGTGGCTTAAATCTTGGAATGCTGATATGACATCTAAATCTAGATTACTATCTCTTTCTTTCCAAGGTAATAATTTATTTGGTTCTCAGTTGGATTCTATTATTTCAACTATCACTGGAGGAAAAGGAGTTTTTCTGCCTCAGGATAAAAAAATCTAAGGCTTCTAACCGTTTTCGTTCCTTTCGTCAGAATAAGGAACAAAAACTCAATCCTCCTCCCAAGGAATCTGCTTCCAGTTGGAAGCCTTCCTCAAATTGGAATAAATCCAAGCCATTTAGGAAACCAAAGTCCGCATGAAGGTGCGGCCCTCATTCCAGCTCAGCTGGTACAGGGCAGATTAAGGGTTTTCAAGGATTTTTGGATACAATCTGTCCAAAATCATTGGATTCAGAGCATTGTCTCTCAAGGGTATCGAATAGGATTAAAAGTAAGACCTCCTGTGAGAAGATTTTTTCTCTCACGCATCCCTGTAAATCCAGTAAAAGCTCAGGCTTTTCTGAAGTGTGTTTCAGACCTGGAGTCTTCAGGGGTAATCATGCCAGTTCCTCCTCAGGAACAAGGTTTGGGGTTTTATTCAAACCTATTCATTGTACCAAAGAAAGAAAATTTATTCAGACCAGTTCTGGATCTGAAAATTTTGAATCGTTATGTAAGAGTACCAACTTTCAAGATGGTGACTATAAGGACTATTCTGCCTTTTGTTCAGCAAGGACATTTTATGTCCATAATAGACTTGCAGGATGCTTACCTTCATATTCCGATTCATCTAGAACACTATCAGTTTCTGAGATTCTCATTTCTAGACAAGCATTACCAATTTGTTGCTCTTCCATTTGGCCTAGCAACAGCTCCAAGAATCTTTTCAAAGGTTCTGGGTGCCCTACTATCTGTAATCAGAGAACAGGGTATTGCAGTGTTTCCTTATTTGGACAATATCTTGGTACTAACTCAGTCTTTACATACTGCAGAATCTCACACGAATCAACTAGTGTTGTTTCTTCGGAAACATGGTTGGAGGATCAATTTACCAAAAAGTTACTTGATTCCTCAGACAAGGGTCACCTTTTTAGGCTTCCAGATAGATTCAGTGTCCATGACTCTGTCTCTAACAGACAAGAGACGTTTAAAATTGGTCATAGCATGCCGGCTCCTTCAGTCTCAGTCATTCCCTTCAGTGGCTATGTGCATGGAAGTTTTAGGTCTCATGACTGCAGCATCGGACGCAAGCCCCTTTGCTCGTTTTCACATGAGACTTCTACAGCTTTGTATGCTGAATCAATGGTGCAGGGATTATACAAAGATATCACAATTAATATCCTTGAATCCCAATGTACGACACTCTCTGACATGGTGGATAGATCACAATCGTTTGGTTCAAGGGGCTTCTTTTGTTCGCCCAACCTGGACAGTGATCACAACAGATGCAAGTCTTTCAGGTTGGGGAGCTGTTTGGGGATCTCTGACAGCACAAGGGGTTTGGAAATCTGAAGAGGCGAGATTACCAATAAATATATTAGAACTCCGTGCAATTCTCAGGGCTCTTCAGTTCTGGCCTCTGCTAAAGAGAGAACCGTTCATTTGTTTTCAGACAGACAATATCACAACAGTGGCATATGTCAATCATCAGGGTGGGACTCACAGTCCCCAAGCTATGAAAGAAGTATCTCGGATACTTGCCTGGGCGGAATCCAGCTCCTGTCTAATCTCTGCGGTGCATATCCCAGGTGTAGAAAATTGGGAGGCGGATTATCTCAGCCGCCAGACTTTACATCCAGGGGAGTGGTCTCTCCATCCAGATGTGTTTTCTCAGATTGTTCAGATGTGGGGGCTTCCAGAGATAGATCTCATGGCCTCTCATCTAAACAAGAAACTTCCCAGATACCTGTCCAGGGATGTTCAGGCGGAAGCAGTGGATGCGCTGACACTTCCTTGGTGTTATCAACCTGCTTACATCTTCCCGCCTCTAGTTCTCCTTCCAAGAGTGATCTCCAAAATCATCATGGAACAGTCTTTTTGTGTTGCTGGTGGCTTCAGCATGGCCACACAGGTTTTGGTATGCGGATCTGGTTCGGATGTCCAGTTGCCCGCCTTAGCCACTTCCATTACGGCCGGACCTACTATCTCAAGGTCCGTTTTTCCATCAGGATCTCAAATCATTAAATTTGAAGGTATGGAAATTGAACGCTTAGTTCTAAGTCATAGAGGTTTCTCTGACTCTGTGATTAATACTATGTTACAAGCTCGTAAATCTGTCTCTAGGAAGATTTATAGAGTTTGGAAGACTTACATTTCATGGTGTTCTCATAAATTCTCCTGGCATTCTTTTAGAATTCCTAGAATTTTACAGTTCCTTCAGGATGGTTTGGATAAGGGTTTGTCTGCAAGTTCCTTGAAAGGACAAATCTCTGCTCTTTTTGTTTTATTTCACAGAAAGATTGCTATACTTCCTGATATTCACTGTTTTGTACAGGCTTTAGTTCGTATTAAGCCTGTCATTAAATCAATTTCTCCTCCTTGGAGTCTTAATTTGGTTCTGAAGGCGTTACAGGCTCCTCCATTTGAGCCTATGCATTCTTTGGACATTTAAACTACTTTCTTGGAAAGTGTTGTTCCTTTTGGCTATCTCTTCTGCTAGAAGAGTTTCTGAGCTATCTGCTCTTTCTTGTGAGTCTCCTTTTCTGATTTTTCATCAGGATAAGGCAGTTTTGCAGACTTCTTTTCAATTTTTACCTAAGGTTGTGAATTCTAACAACATTAGTAGAGAAATTGTTGTCCATTCCTTATGTCCTAATCCTAAGAATTCTTTGGAAAGATCCTTAAATTCTTTGGATGTGGTAAGAGCTTTGAAATATTATGTGGAAGCTACTAAAGATTTCAGGAAGACTTCCAGTCTATTTGTTTTATTTTCTGGTCCTAGGAAAGGTCAGAAGGCTTCTGCTATTTCCTTGGCTTCTTGGTTGAAATTTTTGATTCATCAAGCTTATTTGGAGTCGGGTCTGGCCCCGCCTCAGAGAATTACAGCTCATTCTACTAGATCAGTCTCCACTTTGTGGGCTTTTAAGAATGAAGCTTCAGTTGATCAGATTAGCAAAGCGGCGACTTGGTCTTCTTTGCATACATTTACTAAATTCTACCGTTTTGATGTATTTGCTTCTTCGGAAGCAGTTTTTGGTAGAAAAGTTCTTCAGGCAGCTGTTTCAGTTTGATTCTTCTGCTTTTTGATTTAAGTTTTTTTCTTTCAAAAATGAAAATAAACTTATTTTTGGGTTGTGGATTAATTTTTTCAGCGAAATATGGCTGTTTTTATTTTTATTCCCTCCCTCTCTAGTGACTCTTGAGTGGAAGACTCCACATCTTGGGTATTGATATCCCATATGTCACTAGCTCATGGATTCTTGACAATTTCATGAAAGAAAACATAATTTATGTAAGAACTTACCTGATAAATTCATTTCTTTCATATTGCCAAGAGTCCATGAGGCCCACCCTTTTATGGTGGTTATGATTTTTTGTATAAAGCACAATTATTTCCAAATTTCCTTTGTTGATGCTTTCTACTCCTTTCTTTATCACCCCACTGCTTGGCTATTTGTTAAACTGAATTGTGGGTGTGGTGAGGGGTGTATTTATAGGTATTTTGAGGTTTGGGAAACTTTGCCCCTCCTGGTAGGATTGTATATCCCATATGTCACTAGCTCATGGACTCTTGCCAATATGAAAGAAATGAATTTATCAGGTAAGTTTATATATAATCTATCAGGAGATAGCATATTGGTTACAAAAACAGACAATTAATAGAAGAACATATTAAATCAAAAGTTACAGGGTTCAATCAAATGAGCAACCATGTGGCAGGGAGAACATGAAGTCCTGTTATTTAAATATAAGGGGGATGGCATGTTCTGATGCTTAGGAGAACATTGCCATATTAAACTTGACAATCAAACAAAAGTGTTCATCTTATATAAACTTTTTACTGTGTAGTTTAATAGGTTGACTCTGAGCCCTCCAAGTGTATCCGTTAGGCAGTCTCTCGTTTAACGGTACTTCAAATGTATAGCAAGAGTTATTAGCTTCCAAGACAGTAGCTCTGTCCCAAGGGAGACAAAACAGGTAGACGAGAAGGACTCTGCGATTCCCTATTGTATGGGGTATTCACCCAATACAAAGTCTGCATTGACCTGGCGCCTGAGCAATAAAGCAAAGACAGTCCAATAGTATGTAGATCGTAGGTTGCCACTCTGCAGTATAAACAGGAGAATAGCCATTGAATCTCACTGCCCTTCATAGTAAGGGATTGTGCGTGCTTGTATCCTGAGCGTTGTTTATCTCCTAATCGCCACCAGGGAGATCGGCTGCATCTACCCAGGCTTTGGTTGAGGACGGGTTTGTTATACTCATGTTTGTGGAGGGAACAAGATAAACTGGAGATTTCCTGTTATCTCTCTTCTAAATAGCCTGTGTGTCACCCAGCTTCCTATCTGACATTATTTAGCTCCCGAACTGAGTTTTGTAAAGTATAGAGTCCAGTGGAAAGACTGATTACTAGTGGTTGCTTGGCATAATTATGCGTGGTTAAATCAGTCCTAACGTTTAAGCATTTTTCGTTCAAAGTCAGCTAATAGTCATTATTGTTGTGCAACATTCCTCCTCCATTTCTACTCAAATAAGCAGAGAGCCTCTGTTTAGCAGAATTCAGATATTGTGCCGATAACCACCAGCACGGGGGGGGGGGGGGGGGGTTGTAGGCCTGCAGGCTTATGTCACCAGAGAATTTGACGGTCCGGATAGCGTAGTAGGAATATTTTGTTATTACATATATATGTCAACTTAGAAACTGATTCAGAGCTATTCTTACTTAGCGTTGTCGGGTTAGTTGTCTTAAGTTAGCAGAAGACCAGGGATTTTATAAGTGCTGCTTGCTCCGCTATCAGTTTTACTGACGACCATGATGGTTGCTGGACATGTCCCCCCAGAAGGTTTCATTTAACCCCAATAAGCCTGATAGTTAGGGCATAGGTATGATGTTCAATAAGTCATCAGTATGATTGTCAAAGTAGAAGGTCATGTAAACTCATAAGTCCTTATATTGTTAGCATAGTGATTTGCAATAATGCTTTATTCTTACCGCCTCACTAGCGTTGCGATGTGGAGGTGTAGTATTTGACCTGATTCAAAGGTCGTTCATAGTGAGTGGCAAGGCTGCAGCCGGCAGTGCTCAAGAGTGGCTGCCTGGAGTCTGTAGGCAGCTGTGGGCTATGACGCTCTAAGAATTGCAGGAGCTGCGTGTGCTGGGAGCGGTTGCCGAAACCAGGCTCAAGTGCAGTCTAGGCCGCTATCCGTGCATAGAGTGCGAGACGCTTCTGGGCCAAAAGATTTTGGGCTAGGAGGCTCCGGTAATGCCTCTTCACTTAGGTGGAGTGCAGGAATGGCACATATCGGCCTCTAGTACAGTCCGATGGCGGGTTTTGTCCTCACCGTGCACTGAGCTATAGTGTGGTGTGGCCATCTTGGACGCTTGCACGCTCTGCCCCCTATCTCAGTGCTTTTTAACCCCTTCACTACAGGGACTTAGAAAAAATGCCATAAATTCTCTGGTATTTTAGGCCAGTTTTTCTCTATCACTCCATTTTAACAGAAATAAACCTGACAAAACTATAAATATTTTAAAAGTAGACAACCCAAGGTATTGATCTATGCCCATTGTGTTATATTTTTCACATACTTTGGGTTTCTCACTGAAATTATTTACATACTGCTTGTGCAATCATGGCACACATGGTTATAAAAGTTTCTCTTGGATCCCCTTTGTTCAGAAAAACAAACAAACAACTATCTCTTGCGATACGATAGCCAAAGAACCGCAAGGCGTGTATATATACGTCTTATTGGGTGAAGGGGTTACAGGGGCAGTTAACTCCAAAAAAATGTTACTGTTTAAAAAATAGATAATTCCTCAGTTTTGCATAGCCAACACGGTTATATTAATATACTCTTAACCTCTGTGATTACCTTGTATCTAAGCCTCTTTTGACAGTCCCCTGATCACATTACTTTTTATTTATTATCTATTGACTTGCATTTTAGCCAATTAGTGCTGTGTTGTGCAGAACCCATGTGTGTGAGCACAATGTTATCTATATGGCCCACATGAACTAGAAGTCTCATGTTGTGAAAAGTCAATAAAAAGCATGTGATTAAGAGGCTGTCTATAGTGACTTAGAAACAGGCAGACATTTAGAGGTTTAAATGTTATAAAGTATATTAATATAACAATGTTGGTTGTGCAAAGCTGGGGAATGGGTTGTAAAGGCCTTATCTATCTTTTTAAACAATAACAATTTTAGTGTTGCCTGTCCCTTGCACAGCCAGGCAGTGCTAGTTCATGTGTGCCATGTAGATAACATTGCGCTCACTCCCATGGAGAATGATAATGGTTATACACGAACCAGCACTGTTTGGCTAAAATGCACGGTTGTAAAAAGCACTGATAGAGGGGGCAGTCTGCAGAGGCTTAGATGCAGGTAATCATAAAGGTAAAAAGTATAAAATAACTGTGTTGGTTACGCAAAACTGGGGAATGGGTAATAAAGTGATTATCTATCATATTATTATTTTTTTTTTTTAAACAATAACCGTTTTCAAGTAGACTGTCCTTTTTAAAAATAACTTGATCATGTAGCTGTCTTATATAGTTTTTATAGTGTTTTTACTATTCAACTGGTGGAAATTCTGCTCCATAATGCAGCGCGTGGCAGGTGTTAGATGTACACTTAAAATGAGCTGTTCGTTTCTCTTGTGTGGCTTTGTAATCTATACACAACCTGATGGTGCTAAGTTGTGAGAGGTGATTTATGTTGTAAGCCTGAGACAGGACAGGCTGGTTTTCTTGGCTAACAGTGTCAGATCACTGGCTTTAGCTCTGTGTTTATTGGACTGCTCGTGCATCTCTTAGAACTCTTCTGATCTCTTTTGCAATATGACAGGTATGTGAATTTGAGGAAGACGAGTTCTGACAATGGACAATTCAACATTACACTAGTACAACCAAATGCTTCCTGTACGATGTACTAGCATATTATGGCACTACTTATCTGTTTCACGCTTTCCCTCTATCTTTCCTTCTTTCCTATTCCTTCCATCTTACCTATTCCTATTTCCATCTGAATATTGGAAGAGTCCACAGCTGCATTCCTTACTTGTGGAAAATACTGAACCTGGCCACCAGGAGGAGGCAAAGACACCCCAGCCAAAGGCTTAAATACCTCCCCCACTTCCTCATAACCCCAGTCATTCTTTGCCTTTTGTCACAGGAGGTTGGCAGAGAAGTGTTAGAAGATTTTGGAGTAGTCTCTTATGGAGGGTAGTACTCTGCAAGATAGGACTGGAGTTTTAAGTAGTCCTGTCAGCCTCTCAGTGAGAGCATGGATGAAAGTTAGAGTCCGGAGATGCAGGGAGAGTCTTTCTGCGAAACCATCCCGACTCATATTAACAGCTCCATAGGCAATCGGCATTGACGAGTTTCGCTGCCTGCTTTCTTCACTCAAGTCTGTCAGAAGCAATGCTACTATCTGTCACACTTGAAGGGCCGTGTTCCTGTTCCACCGCATAGATTCTGGTAAGATTGTTTCATATTTTATACATGTATGATAACTCAAGAAGACAGGCTCACAGTGTGACTTATTGTATCTGTATAGAATCAAGGGTTAATATCTCCTTTGAAGGATTATTGAACAGGGGGGAATAATCTTATGTTTGTTTGATTTTTTTTTTTTTTTATGCTGCTTTTATGTGTGACATGTTATGGGTTCATAGGCTGTTATGGAATATACAGGTTTCATTTTGAGAGCCAGGCAGCTTACAAGCTTGGCGCGCTTTTTCATAGCATTGACAGTCTTGCATTGTGCACCATATGATTCATTCCCTTTTTCTTGACTGGGTGCCTATCAGAGGAGTCATAAATCTCTGTACTGTCTGGGTCATAGGAGGTGGTGAGTGCCCCAGCCATTGGGGTATAAGGGTGCAGTTTTTTTGAATAAAAGAAGAAGTTTTATTTCTCTAGTTCTCCAGTTATTGCACTAGCGATGGATGATTCTATTACTTTAGAGGGCACTCCCTCTATTCCTAAAGAGTAATTCCTGTTTATATGGTAAGAAAGCCTTAGTTCCACTCTCTCAATTATGTTCCATATGCCTTGATAATGTGATAATATTGAACATGTTTGATACCATGGAGCCGTCCACCTCTGAGTTGTCGTCCAGTGGGGTGCATACCCTGCATTCTTACATCTCTAAACATGTAGTTTTCCCGTAGCATTGCTGATCCTCCATCTGGAGGGAGCCTTTTTCACCAGACGTTACTGCGCAGTTCAGACGGTGGTGTCTGCGGCCTTTAATGCTTTACCTCACCCTGCTAAGTGCAAGCGAAAGGTTACATATTGCACTCCTTCCCAGAGTACATCAGATAATTTATTGGATTTCACTGAGGGTTATCCGAGGTTGAAGTTCTTTCTGAGACTTCAGAGTATGAACATTCTGGGCCGGAGTCTGCTGCCTCTAAACCTCCGGAAAATATCACCTGAGCATCTCTATATGTAAAAAAAAATTTTTTTACCTCCACAATCTCCTCAGCTCAGCAGAGTAAGTTCTGTGTAAAAAGTTATACTCAGCTGCAGGTAAAAAACAATAAAGAAATGAACAGCAGCCAATCGGCATCAGCAGTGCTGAGGTCATGATCTCTTTTACTGTGATCTCATGAGATTTCACATAACTCTCATGAGATTTTATTGTATACTTCCTTACAATGAATAGGGAAATAACATGAGTGTGCACAAATGCTCGCTCCTTCTGCTGTCCCGGGACAGACATACTGATTTGTTGCTTAGAAGTCCTTTACAATGGGATGTGGCTACTGAGAAACTTTTGAGGTAAAATATCTTGGACCTTTATGGCTATTGCTTCTGCGTGCAGAGTCTCTGAGAATGCTGCCTTGCAATGCGACCCTTCGTATCTGGGGTTTCATGCCGATAAGGCTGTTTTACGAACCAAGTTAGGTTTTCTTCCTATGGTTGTGTCCATTTGCAACATCAATCAAGAGCTTGTGGTTCCTTTCTAATGTCCTAATCCTCCTTTATCGAAGGAACGTTTACAACGTATTTCTGGATGTGGTTTGTGCCTTGAAGTTCTATCTTCGGGCCACGAAGGAATTTAGACAAACCTCTTTCTCTGATCGTTCTCTTTTCCGGGAAGCGTATGGGTCAGAGCCTCTTCGACTTCCTTATCTTTTTGACAAAAAGAGAAGACAGAAAGTATCTTGGGGCACACTTGAATGAGAGTCTTAGGTATTCAATTAGGGGATAGGCATATGGTATCAAGGCACTGCCCCTTGTAATACGTAGGCTTATTCCAAAGGGAAATTTCAAAGTCTTTATCTCTTTTTGTCTGAGGAGTGTCATCCGTTTAGCATAGAAACGGCGGGACATAAGCCTCCTCCTGAGGATTACGGCTCATTCTACGAGAGCAGTGGTTCCTCTTGGGCCTTCAAAAATGAGACTGCTATGGATCAGTTTTGTAAGGCGGCTATCTGGTTCTCCTTACATACTTTTTCCAAAATTTTACAAGTTTGATGTTTTGCCTTCGGGAGACAGGTTTTGCAGGTTGTGGTGCCCTCAGATTATGGTCTGCCTCACTTTTTTCCCCTCCTATTAGCATTCCATGTACTCTAGAGCTTGGGTATATGTTTCCCACAAGTAAGGAATGCAGCTGTGGACTCTTCCCATATTAAGATAGAAAACATAAATTATGCTTACCTGATAAATTCATTTCCATCTGTATGGGAAGAGTCCACAGCTCCTGCCCGTGTTCTCCGATGGGCGGACCCAAATTTGATGATTTTTTTTTTTTTTTTTTCTTCTGGCACCTTTTTCACCCTGATATTTCTCCTACTGTTCCTTGTTCCCTCGGCAGAATGACTGGGGTTATGAGGAAGTGGTGGAGGTATTTAAGCCTTTGGCTGGGGTGTCTTTGCCTCCTCCTGGTGGCCAGGTTCAGTATTTTCCCACAAGTAAGGAATGCAGCTGTGGACTCTTCCCATACATATGGAAATTAAATTATCAGGTAAGCATAATTTAAGTTTTTCACTTTGTTTCCCCTGTTCCATTTATCCTTTTTCTCCCTTATCATTCCATCTCACATTTTGTCAGACTGATCTGTCAGTTGTGTGTATCCTCTTGGTAGTCATACTTTTTTTTTTTTTTCTGTGACAGTGTTGGATGAATATAGCTTTCAGAAAGATAGGTTTATAGATCGTTCATGATATTTAAAAAGGAATAGGAATTAGCACTTAATGGGAGAGTGTACTGTACACTTGTTTTTACCCTTTAATGTGTTTCTATTGACTTGTTATAACTACTGCAAAGTATTCATTTTATAAGCAATTAATCTGTTTAGGTTAAGGTTTCAATTAGCAAAAGTTTTTCCCCCAATACAAAAATAAACCTAATGTTCTAAAGAACATGCCGAGTCTGCAGGAACAGCTTCTATCTATCTATCTATCTATCTAATGGCCAATACTTAGGTACTGAAATTGTAATTTTCAATTCCTGGTATATGAAACTAAAGACGCAATTCCCAATACATTTAATGGTATGCAGCTGTTATCACAAGTCATTGGGAAAACATTATAGAGACAATGTACACCAACAGGTAGCTAAGTGTTCATTGTATTCCAAGCACTGAGAACAGCCTTCCACTGGGAGGTTGATTTCTTCTGCTGTCATTTACGTATACCTTTTTCTGCAGAGCATACTGCACTATTCAGATTGTTCAAGGGACAGTAAACTCAAAATTGAACTTCCATGATTAAGATGAAAATAAATTGTAAAGTTGTTTAAATTCTCATAATCCATTATCTAATTTGTTAACAGTTTAATATAGTCTAGCGTGTAAAATGGATACATGAGAACACTAGGGGAGTAACATCTACAGTATAGTATCTCTCTTTAGGCACTGCAAAACATCTGAATACAGAACATTTTTAAAATAACAATGTTGCAATATTTTGTAGTCAAGTGACCTATCCCTGGAAAAGTTTCTCAGCTGTTGTTGTTGTTTTGTATTTGTAGAGCGCCAACAGATTCTGCAGCGCTATAAGCATAGGCGGTATACAAGACATTTACAGGGATCAAATGGGTACTTTGACAGGAGAGAGAAAAGGAGCTTCTGCACTGATCATGCAGTCTCTGTGTAAAATATTGCAGGGTAATGATTCTGAATCCTACAGTATCAACTTCAGTTTCACGAGAGAGCGAGGGAGAGAGAGATTTTCACATTGAGATTCACGAAACTCTCATCATAATAGGAGATATATGTTCAATTTAAAAGAGAACCCAGATGGATTTCAACAATTCTCCTTCAGGTCAATATGTGCAGGACCTCTTGTTTAATCCCCTTTTGGGTGTCCACTTACTTGGTATTACCTCAATCAATATGAGGTAAGTGTTAAACGTATCTGTATCTGCCTTGTATGGGCCTTTCAAAGTGACTTGTTCGGGAAGGTAATGCCTCTTGTCAGTGGTAGAAACCTCCAAGCTGTATGCTTTTCCCAGATTGGTCACTGTATTCTTGTGGTTCTCACAAGCAACTGTAGTTCCACTCTGCGAATATTTGATTTCCTTGTATGACCAATAATGAAAGTAAAAATGCAAACTCCCTCCTCCTCCTCCATATTTAACCGACTATAGTAACCAGCGCTTTCTAAATTCTTGTATGTGATATATGTAAGTGTGTGTGTGTGTATGTATTCCTCTCCTTTTGTATAACTCATTATTGCACCTACAACTGTAATGTACCCCATTACTGTACTTGTTTGTTTGTGTTTGTAATGCTTCCTGTAATGTTTTACTATTACTTGTATAGCGCTGCGTAATCTGCTGGCGCTTTATAAATACCTGATAATGATAATAATAATTATCTATCTATCTATCTATCTATCTATTTTTTAACGTTTATCAGGATTATGTATAATGTATTGTTATGTACATCATCTCTGTTTTGTCCTATTGATCTGTTAAAAACAGGGGTATCAAGCTCATTGTATGCAGGGGCCACTGGCTAAGTGTTCTTCTCCCATGGGGGCCACTTGAACAGAGTGAGTGCTCTGGAAGTGACATTTACCTAAGTAGTAGTGCATGGTAGGCGCTGTATTCCACAATAGACATACACTGTGTATTTTTATCTTGTGAGTGCCAAGTGAAACGGAATAAAATATGACATTTAGCCAAGCAGTGCATAATTGGAGTCTACACTGGACAATGTATGTTTGTCTTTATATTTATCTTGTAAGTGCCTATATAGAACATCAACTTGTTTCCTCTCTCAAAAAAAAAATTATGGAGCCAATTAATAATTTACTTAAACTAGGGAGGGCCAGACTAAACTATAATGAAGGCCGCTTATGGCCCCAGGGCCGGTATTTTGAGACCACTGGTTTAGAGCTATCAAGCAGAGAGCATTGACATTCATTTAGACTTTCAAATAACTGACACATATACATGTATTTGGCTAGAGTGATGGATCTGTTAGTACATGTTTGGCTGGACACCCCCTCCCCCCTCAGGAATGTAATGTATTTTTCCACTTTCCTGTTTTCCTCCTGGCTTTAATTGTCATGGAAGGTGACAGTTCCATGTCACATGTAGTGTGCTATCATTGCAATGTGCTTAGTTATTATTAATTTGAATTCACTGAGCCATCCTGTTTGCTGCCACTTATCAAGTAACCCTGTTGTGGTGGTAATCAGTATCAACTTTCTTTGGAGGCAATGAATAGTTTAACCATGATACTGTGCTGTTGTTTTAAGCAAGAAAGACCACTAAATATAGCAATTTAATAGCATGTCTTGAACTGCAAACTCTCTACTTTTTCTTGGTATATGTTGGTGACTCATATCTTGTCATAGAGAAGAAAGGCTAGTTTTCTTAAAGGATGGTATACTCCAAAATTGTGATGCTGTTTACGACTTGCATTTTAGCCAATCAGTGCAGACTAAATTGTAATGCCACAGGAGTGAGCACAGTGTTATCTATATGTTACACTTTAACTAGCTCTGTCTTTAAAAGCTTATAAAATAGACTGAGATAAAGGTGGCCTGCAGGGGCTTAAAAATAGGCCGCATTTAAGAGGTTATAAAGTATATTAATATAACAATATTAATTGTGCAAAGCTGTGGAATAGGTAGTAAAGGGGTTATCTATCATTTTAAACAATAGAAATTTCTTTCATGTAATTGGCAAGAGGCCATGAGCTAGTGACGTATGGGATATACAATCCTACCAGCAGGGGCAAAGTTTCCCAAACCTCAAAATGCCTATAAAAACACCTTTCACCACACCCACAATTCAGTTTTACAAACTTTGCCTCTTATGGAGGTGGTGAAGTAAGTTTGTGCTAAGATTTCTACGTTGATATGCGCTTCTCAGCATTTTGAAGCCCGATTCCTCTCAGAGTACAGTGAATGTCAGAGGGATGTGAAGGGAGTATCACCTATTGAATGCAATGGTTTTCCTCACGGGAGATCTATTTCATAGGTTCTCTGTTATCGGTTGTAGAGATTCATCTCCTACCTCCCTTATTCAGATCGATGATATACTCTCATATTCCATTACCTCTACTGATAACCGTTTCAGTACTGGTTTGGCTATCTGCTATATGTGGATGGGTGTCTTTTGGTAAGTATGTTTTCATTACTTAAGACACTCTCAGCTATGGTTTGGCACTTTATGTATTTATATAAAGTTCTAAATATATGTATTGTACTTATATTTGCCATGATTCAGGTTTCAGTATATGTCCTTTTGCAGACTGTCAGTTTCATATTTGGGAAAAGCATATTTAGGAAAATATTTTTTCTTACCTGGGGTATAGTCTTTTTTTTTTTTTTTTTTTCTATTGACTGTTTTCTCTTTAAATTTTGCAGGCAAAATTAGGCTCGCGAGGGTGCAAAATGACTAAGTTTATTGCGTCATTCTTGGCGCAAGATTTTTTTTGGCGTGAAGTTACGTCCGATGACGCAAATTCGTAATTTCCAGCATCTTAGTCGACGCCGAGTTCCTTGCTCAAGGTTGTGTCGTCAGTGATGCGAGTGTGTCATTTCTAGATGCTGTTAGCGCCAAAAAAATTCAGTTACGTTGTGCGTCATACTTGGCGCCAAATAATTACATTATTTAAAACCCCATTCCTATGTGCCTCTTGCCTTTTTCTATGTTAGAGGGCTATGCTGTTTGCATTTTTTTCCCATTCCTGAAACTGCCATAAAAGGAAATTGATAATTTTGCTTTATATTTTGTTTTTCTCTTACATTTGCAAGATATCTCAATCTGATCCTGTCTCAGAAACCACTATTGGAACCCTGCTGTCTGATAACGGTTCTACAAAAGCTAAGTGCATTTGTTGTAAATTTGTGGAGATTATATCTCCAGCTGTGGTATGTAATAGTTGTCATGATAAGCTTTTACATGCAGAGAATGTGTCCATCCGTAATAGTACATTGCCTGTTGTTCCTTCAACATCTAATGTACAAGATATACCTGTGAATATAAAAGATTTTATTACTGATGCGATTCAGAAGGCTTTGTCTGCCATTCCGCCTTCTAATAAACGTAAAAGGTCTTTTAAAACTTCTCATAAAGTTGAAGTTTCTAATGACCGACAACATACTGAATTATCCTCATCTGATGAGGATCTGATTCAGAAGATCCTTCCTCGGATATTAACACTGACAAATCTACTTATTTATTTAAAATGGAGTATATTCGTTCTTTGTTAAAAGAAGTGTTGATTATATTGGATATTGAGGAAACTAGTCCTCTTGATATTAAAACTAGTAAACGTTTCAATTCTGTTTATAAACCTCCTGTGGTTACTCCAAGACCCTTTAGATAGGAAACTTTGAATCTTATCTAAGGAAAGCTTATTTATATTCTGGTCATCTCCTCAGGCCTGCCATTTCTATGGCTGATGTTGCAGCTGCATCAACTTTTTGGTTGGAAAGTTTAGTCCAACAGGAAACAGATCCTGATTTGTCTAGCATTGTTCGCTTGCTTCAACGTGCTAATCATTTTTTGTGATGCCATTTTTTGATATCATCAAAATTGATGTTAAATCTATGTCTTCAGCTATTTTAGCTAGAAGAGCTTTGTGGCTTAAAGGGACATGAAACCCAAAATTTTTCTTTCATGATTCAGATAGAGAATACTATTTTAAACAACTTTCCAAATTACTTCTATTATTTCATTTGCTTCATTCTCATGTTCTTTGCTAAAAGGTTTATCTATGACCGCTCAGGAGCAGCAGAGAAGCTAAGTTCTAGCTGCTGATTGGTCACTGCATATATATATATATACACGACTGTCATTGGCTCACCCATGTGTTTAGTTAGAAATCAGTATAGCATTGCTACTCCTTTAACAAATGATACCAAGAGAATACAACAAATTAAAAAATAGAAGTAAATTAGAAAGTTGTTTAAAATTATATTCTCTATCTGAATAATGAAAGAAAATTTCTCCTGTTAAGTGTAGTCAGTCCACGGGTCATCATTACTTCTGGGATATTAACTCCTCCCCAACAGGAAGTGCAAGAGGATCACCCAAGCAGAGCTGCTATATAGCTCCTCCCCTCTACGTCACACCCAGTCATTCTCTTGCACCCAACTAATAGATAGGATGTGTGAGAGGACTGTGGTGATTATACTTAGTTTTTATATCTTCAATCAAAAGTTTGTTATTTTAAAACAGCACCGGAGTGTGTTGTTCCTTCTCAGGTAGAATTTGAAGAAGAATCTACCTGAGTTTTTGGATGATTTTAGCCGGCGTAGCTAAGATTCATTTTGCTGTTCTCGGCCATTCTGAGGAGTGAGGTAAACTTCAGATCAGGGGACAGCGGGCAGGTTCACCTGCAAAGAGGTATGTTGCAGTATATTATTTTCTGAGGAATGGAATTGACTGAGAAAATACTGCCAATACCAATATAATGTAAGTTCAGCCTTAAATGCAATAGTAGCAACTGGTATCAGGCTGTTAAGTATATATGTTTACACTTCAGTATTCTGGGGAATGGCACTTCACTGGGATAATACTATATGCATATAACTTTTAGCCTAACTTGCAGTGGGAACGTCTAGCAACAGGCTGTTTAATGACATTTCATGTTATTTGATTTTAAACGTTTTTGCTGGCATGTTAAATCGTTTAATTATCTGAGGTACTGGGTGAAAAATTGTTTTGGGCACTGTTTTTCCACTTGGCTGTCGTTTATTTTAATTTAAGACAGTTTACTGAACTTCCCTCACTGCTGTGTGTGAGGGGGAGGGGCCTATTTTGGCGCTTTTGCTACGCATCAGAAATTCAGTCACAAGTCTGTTTCTCTCCCTGCATGATCCGGATCGTCTCTACAGAGCTCAAGGGTCTTCAAAAATTATTTTGAGGGAGGTAATCACTCACAGCAGACCTGTGAGATTGTGCTTTGACTGTGATAAAAAACCTTTATATTTTGTACATTTTTTTCTGCTATTAAGGGTTAGTTATCCATTGCTAATGGGGGCAATCCTTTGCTAAATTTATGCCTTTACCGGGAAACATTTGGTTTTTATAATTTCTCCGGTTCATTGTTATTCAACTGTCATAGTTTTTTTCTGTGCTTCTTAAAGGCACAGTGCGTTTTTCATTTTACTTGTAAATTGAGTTGAAAAGTATTTCCAAGCTTGCTAGTTTAATTGCTAGTTTGTTAAACATGTCTGACACAGAGGAATCTCTTTGTGCAATATGTTCAAAAGCCAAGGTGGAGCCCAATAGAAATTTATGTACTAATTGCATTGATGCTACTTTAAATAAAAGTCAATCTGTACAAATTGAACATCATTCACCAAACAACGAGGGGGAAGTTATGCCGACTAACTTGCCTCACGTGTCAGTACCTGCATCTCCCGCTCGGGAGGTGCGTGATATTGTAACGCCGAGTACTTCAGGGCGGCCATTACAAATCACACTACAGGACATGGCTAATGTTATGACTGAAGTTTTGTCTAAATTACCAGAACTTAGAGGTAAGCGAGATCACTCTGGGGTGAGAACAGAGTGCGCTGATAATATTAAGGCCATGTCAGATACTGCGTCACAATTTGCAGAACATGAGGACGGAGAGCTTCAATCTGCAGGTGACGGATCTGATCCAAATAGAGTGGATTCAGACATTTCAAATTTTAAGTTTAAACTAGAAAACCTCCGTGTACTGCTAGGGGAGGTATTAGCGGCTCTGAATGATTGTAACACCGTTGCAATCCCAGAGAAATTATGTAGGCTGGATAGATACTATGCAGTACCAGCGAGTACTGACGTATTTCCTATACCTAAGAGGCTTACAGAGATAATTACTAAGGAGTGGGATAGGCCCGGTGTACCCTTTTCCCCCCCTCCTGTATTTAGAAAAATGTTTCCAATAGACGCCACCACACGGGACTTATGGCAGATGGTCCCTAAGGTGGAGGGAGCGGTTTCTACTCTGGCTAAGCGTACCACTATCCCGGTGGAGGATAGCTGTGCCTTTTCAGATCCAATGGATAAAAAATTAGAGGGTTACCTTAAGAAAATGTTTGTTCAACAAGGTTTTATATTGCAACCCCTTGCATGTATTGCGTCTGTCACGGCTGCGGCCGCATTTTGGTCCGAGTCTCTGGAAGAGACTCTTGACTCAATAACTATAGATGAGATTTCAAATAAGCTTAAAACCCTTAAGCTAGCTAATTCATTTATTTCAGATGCCGTAGTACATTTAACTAAACTTACGGCTAAGAATTCCGGATTCGCCATTCAGGCACGTAGAGCACTGTGGCTAAAATCCTGGTCAGCTGATGTTACTTCTAAATCTAAATTACTTAACATACCTTTCAAAGGGCAGACCTTATTCGGGCCCGGCTTGAAAGAAATTATCGCTGACATTACAGGGGGTAAAGGCCATGCCCTGCCTCAAGACAGAGCCAAACCTAGGGCTAGACAGTCTAATTTTCGTGCCTTTCGTAACTTCAAGGCAGGAGCAGCATCAACTTCCTCTGCACCAAAACAGGAAGGAGCTGTTGCTCGCTACAGACAAGGCTGGAAACCTAACCAGTCCTGGAACAAGGGCAAGCAGGCCAGAAAACCTGCTGCTGCCCCTAAGACAGCATGAATTGAGGGCCCCCGATCCGGGAACGGATCTAGTGGGGGGCAGACTTTCTCTCTTCGCCCAGGCTTGGGCAAGAGATGTCCAGGATCCCTGGGCGTTAGAGATCATATCTCAGGGATATCTTCTGGACTTCAAAATCTCTCCCCCAAAAGGGAGATTTCATCTTTCAAGGTTGTCAACAAACCAAATAAAGAAAGAGGCGTTTCTACGCTGTGTACAAGATCTTTTGCTAATGGGAGTGATCCACCCGGTTCCGCGGTCGGAGCACGGACAGGGGTTTTACTCAAATCTGTTTGTGGTTCCCAAGAAAGAAGGAACCTTCAGACCAATCTTGGATTTAAAGATCTTAAACAAATTCCTAAGAGTTCCATCGTTCAAAATGGAAACTATTCGGACAATCTTACCCATGATCCAAAAGGGTCAGTACATGACCACAGTGGATTTAAAGGACGCTTACCTTCACATACCGATTCACAAAGATCATTACCGGTATCTAAGGTTTGCCTTCCTAGACAGGCATTACCAGTTTGTAGCTCTTCCATACGGATTGGCTACGGCTCCAAGAATCTTCACAAAGGTTCTGGGCGCTCTTCTGGCGGTACTAAGACTGCGAGGAATTTCGGTGGCTCCGTACCTAGACGACATTCTGATACAAGCGTCAAGCTTTCAAACTGCCAAGTCTCATACAGAGTTAGTACTGGCATTTCTAAGGTCGCATGGGTGGAAGGTGAACGAAGAGAAAAGTTCTCTCTTTCCACTCACAAGAGTTCCCTTCTTGGGGACTCTTATAGATTCTGTAGAAATGAAGATCTACCTGACAGAAGGCAGGTTAACAAAGCTTCAAAATGCTTGCCGTGTCCTTCATTCCATTCAACACCCGTCAGTGGCTCAATGCATGGAGGTAATCGGCTTAATGGTAGCGGCAATGGACATAGTACCCTTTGCACGCCTACATCTCAGACCACTGCAATTGTGCATGCTAAGTCAGTGGAATGGGGATTACTCAGATTTGTCCCCTACTCTGAATCTGGATCAAGAGACCAGAAATTCTCTTCTATGGTGGCTTTCTCGGCCACATCTGTCCAGGGGGATGCCATTCAGCAGACCAGATTGGACAATTGTAACAACAGACGCCAGCCTACTAGGTTGGGGCGCTGTCTGGAATTCCCTGAAGGCTCAGGGATCATGGACTCAGGAGGAGAGTCTCCTTCCAATAAACATTCTGGAATTGAGAGCAGTTCTCAATGCCCTTCTGGCTTGGCCTCAGTTAACAACTCGGGGGTTCATCAGGTTTCAGTCGGACAACATCACGACTGTAGCTTACATCAACCATCAAGGAGGGACAAGAAGCTCCCTAGCGATGATGGAAGTATCAAAGATAATTCGCTGGGCAGAGTCTCACTCTTGCCACCTGTCAGCGATCCACATTCCTGGAGTGGAGAACTGGGAGGCGGATTTCCTAAGTCGTCAGACTTTTCATCCGGGGGAGTGGGAACTTCATCCGGAGGTCTTTGCCCAAATACTTCGACTTTGGGGCAAACCAGAGATAGATCTCATGGCGTCTCGCCAGAACGCCAAGCTTCCTTGTTACGGGTCCAGGTCCAGGGACCCGGGAGCGGTCCTGGTAGATGCTTTGACAGCACCTTGGACCTTCGGGATGGCCTATGTGTTTCCACCCTTCCCGATGCTTCCTCGATTGATTGCCAGGATCAAACAGGAGAGAGCATCGGTGATTCTAATAGCGCCTGCGTGGCCATGCAGGATCTGGTATGCAGATCTAGTGGACATGTCATCCTGTCCACCTTGGTCTCTGCCTCTGAGACAGGACCTTCTAATTCAGGGTCCTTTCAAACATCAAAATCTAATTTCTCTGAAGCTGACTGCTTGGAAATTGAACGCTTGATTTTATCAAAGCGTGGATTTTCGGAGTCAGTAATTGATACCTTAATACAGGCTAGGAAACCTGTTACCAGAAAGATTTACCATAAAATATGGCATAAATACTTACATTGGTGCGAATCCAAGAGTTACTCATGGAGTAAGGTTAGGATTCCTAGGATATTGTCTTTTCTACAAGAGGGTTTAGAAAAGGGTTTATCTGCTAGTTCCTTAAAGGGACAGATCTCAGCTCTGTCCATTCTTTTACACAAACGTCTGTCAGAAGTTCCAGACGTTCAGGCTTTTTGCCAGGCTTTGGCCAGGATTAAGCCTGTGTTTAAAACTGTTGCTCCACCATGGAACTTAAATTTAGTTCTTAACGTTTTACAGGGTGTTCCGTTTGAACCCCTTCATTCCATTGATATTAAATTGTTATCTTGGAAAGTTCTGTTTTTAATGGCTATTTCCTCGGCTCGAAGAGTCTCTGAGTTATCGGCCTTACATTGTGATTCTCCTTATCTGATTTTTCATTCAGACAAGGTAGTTCTGCGTACTAAACCTGGGTTCTTACCTAAGGTAGTCGCTAATAGGAATATCAATCAGGAGATTGTTGTCCCATCATTGTGTCCTAACCCTTCTTCAAAGAAGGAACAACTTCTACACAATCTGGATGTAGTTCGTGCCCTGAAATTTTATTTACAGGCAACTAAAGATTTTCGCCAAACTTCTTCCCTGTTTGTTGTTTATTCTGGACAGAGGAGAGGTCAAAAAGCTTCTGCTACCTCTCTCTCTTTTTGGCTTCGTAGCATAATACGTTTAGCCTATGAGACTGCTGGACAGCAGCCTCCTGAAAGAATTACAGCTCATTCTACTAGAGCTGTGGCTTCCACTTGGGCCTTTAAGAATGAGGCATCTGTTGAACAGATTTGCAAGGCTGCAACTTGGTCTTCTCTTCATACTTTTTCCAAATTTTACAAATTTGACACTTTTGCTTCTTCGGAGGCTGTTTTGGGGAGAAAGGTTCTTCAGGCAGTGGTCCCTTCCGTATAAAGATCCTGCCTGTCCCTCCCGTCATCCGTGTACTTTAGCTTTGGTATTGGTATCCCAGAAGTAATGATGACCCGTGGACTGACTACACTTAACAGGAGAAAACAGAATTTATGCTTACCTGATAAATTCCTCTCTCCTGTAGTGTAGTCAGTCCACGGCCCGCCCTGTTTTTTATGGCAGGTCTAAATTTTTAAATTATACTCCAGTCACCACTGCACCCTATAGTTTCTCCTTTCTCGTTTGGTTCTCGGTCGAATGACTGGGTGTGACGTAGAGGGGAGGAGCTATATAGCAGCTCTGCTTGGGTGATCCTCTTGCACTTCCTGTTGGGGAGGAGTTAATATCCCAGAAGTAATGATGACCCGTGGACTGACTACACTACAGGAGAAAGGAATTTATCAGGTAAGCATAAATTATGTTTTTTGGGTTTTATGTCCCTTTAAATATTGGAATGCTGACATAACTAAGCCTAGATTACTATCTTTCTTTCCAAGGTAATAAATTATTTGGTTCTCAGTTGGATTCGATTATTTCAAATGTCACTGGGGGGGAAGGGAGTTTTTTTGCCTCAGGATAAAAGACCTAAGGGTAAATTTAAAAGCTTCAAACCGCTTTCGTTCCTTTCGATAAAATATGGAACAGAAACCTAATCCTTCCCCCAAGGAATCTGGTTCCAATTGGAAACCTTCAAGTTGGAGTAAATCCAAACTGTTTAAGAAACCAAAGCCAGCCCCAAGTCTGCATGAAGGTGCGGCCCTCATTCCAGCTCAGCTGGTAGGGGGCAGATTAAGATTCTTTCAAAACATTTGGGCAGATTCTGTCCAAAATCATTGGATTCAGAGTATTGTCTCTCAAGGGTACCGAATAGGTTTCAGAGTAAGACCTCCAGTGAGAAGGTTTTTTTCTCTCGCGCATCCCAGTTAATCCAGTAAAGGCTCAAGCTTTTCTGAAGTGTTTTTCAGACCTGGAACTTTCAGGGGTAATCATACCAGTTCCGTTTCAGGAACAGGGTCTGGGGTCTTATTCAAATCTATTCATTGTCCCAATGAAAGAAAATTCTTTCAGTGCCAACTTTCAAAATGGTGACTATGGACTATTCTGCCTTTTTGTTCAACAAGGGCATTATATGTCCACAATAGACTTACAGGATGCTTATCTTCATATTCCGATTCATCCAGACCATTATCAGTTTCTGATATTCTTTTTTCTAGGCAAGCAGTACCAATTTGTCGCTCTTCAGTTTGGCCTAGCGGCCGCTCCAAGAATCTTTTCAAAGGTTCTCGGTGCCCTACTCTCTGTAATCAGAGAACGGGGTATTGCAGTATTTCCTTATTTGGATGATATCTTGGTACTAGCTCAGTCTTTACATTCTGCAGAATCTCACACAAATCAACTAGTGTTGTTTCTTCAAAGACATGGTTGGAGGATCAATTTACCAAGAAGTTATTTGATTCCTCAGACAAGGGTCACCTTTTTTCAGGTTTCCATGACTGTCTCTAACAGACAATAGACGATTAAAATTGCTTTCAGCTTGTCGGAACCTTCAGTCTCAGTCATTTCCTTCAGTGGCTATGTGCATGGAAGTTTTAGGTCTCATGACTGCAGCATCGGAAGCGATCTCCTTTGCTCGTTTTCATATGAGACCTCTCCAGCTTTGTATGCTGAACCAATGGTGCAGGGATTATACAAAGATATCACAAGTAATATCCTTAAATCCCAATGTTGACTCTCTCTGACTTGGTAGTTAGATCACCATCGTATAGTTCAAGGGGCCTCTCTTGTTTGTCCAACCTGAACTGTGAACACAACAGATGCAAGTCTTTCAGGGTGGGGACCTGTCTGGGGATCTCTGAAAGCACAAGGGGTTTGGAAACCTCAAGAGGCGAGGTTACCAATCAATATTTTAGAACTCCGTGCTTTCTTCAGGGCTCTTCAGGTGTGGCCTTTGTTGGAGAGAACCGTTCATTTGTTTTCAGACAGACAATATCACAACTGTGACATATGTCAATAATCAGGGAGGGACTCTCAGTCCCCAAGCCATGAAAGAAGTATCTTGGATACTTGCTTGGGCAGAATCCAGCTCCTGTCTAATTTCTGCAGTTCATATCCCAGGTATAGACAATTGTGAAGCGGATTATCTCCCTTTCAGACTTTACATCCAGGGGAGTGGTCGCTCCATCCAGATGTGTTTTCTCAGATTGTTCAGATGTGGGGTCTTCCAGAAATAGATCTGATGGCTTCCCATCTAAACAAAAAAACTTCCTAGGTACCTGTCAAGGTCCAGGGATCCTCATTCGGAAGCAGTGGATGTGTTAGCAGTTCCTTGGTGTTTCCAACCAGCTTATATCTTAACACCTATAGTTCTTCTTCTAAAAGTGATTTCCAAAATCATCATGGAACAATCGTTTGTGTTGCTGGTAGCTCAAGGTCTGTTTTTCCATCAGGATCTCAAATCATTAAATTTGAAGGTATGGAAATTGAACGCCTAGTGCTTAGTCAAATAGGTTTCTCTAATTCGGTGATTAATACTATGTTACAGGCTCGTAAATCTGTTTCTAGGAAGATTATCGAGTTTGAAGACTTATATTTCATGGTGTTCTACTCATAAATTCTCCTGGCATTCTTTTAGAATTCCTAGAATTTTACAGTTTCTTCAGGATGGTTTGGATAAAGGTTTGTCTGCAAGTTCCTTGAAAGGACAAATCTCTGCTCTTTCTGTTTTATTTCACAGAAAGATTGCTAAGCTTCCTGATATTCACTGTTTTATACAGGCTTTGGTCCGTATAAAGCCTGTCATTCTATCAATCTCTCCTCCTTGGAGTCTTTAATTTGGTTTTGAAGGCCTTAAAGGCTCTCCTCCTTTTGAGCCTATGTATTCTTTGGACATTAAACTACTTTCTTGGAAAGTGTTGTTCCTTTTGGCCATCACTTCTGCTAGAAGAGTTTCTAAATGATCTGCTCTTTCTTGTGAATCTACTTTTCTGATTTTCCATCAGGATAAGGCAGTTTTGCAGACAAAATTTAAATTTCTACCTAAGGTTGTGAATTCTAACAACATTAATAGAGAAATTGTTCCTTCTTTGTGTCCTAATCCTAATAATTCTTTGGAGAGATCCTTAAATGCTTTGGATGTTGTAAGAGCTTTGAAATATTATGTTGTAGCAACTAAAGATTTCAGGAAGACTTCTAGTCTGTTGTCTTTTCTGGTTCTAGGAAAGATCAGAAGGCTTCTGCCATTTCCTTGGCATCTTGGTTAAAGCTTTTGAGTCATCAGGCTTATTTGGAGTCTGGTCAGGCCCGCCTCAGAGAATTACATCTCATTCTACTAGATCAGTCTCCACTTTGTGGGCTTTTAAGAATAAAGCTTCAGTTGATCAGATTTGCAAAGCAGCAACTTGGTCTCCTTTGCATACTTTTACTAAATTCTACCGTTTTTATGTATTTGCTTCCTCGGAAGCAGTTTTTGGTAGAAAAGTTCTTCAGGCAGCTGTTTCAGTTTGAGTCCTCTGCTTATCTTTAAGTTTTTCTTTTCATTTATGAGAATAAACTTAGATTTTGGGTTGTGGATTATTTTTTTCAGCGGAAAATGGCTGTTATTATTTTATCCCTCCCTCTCCTAGTGACTCTTGTGTGGAGTTCCACATCTTGGGTATTACTATCCCGTACGTCACTAGCTCATGGACTCTTGCCAATTACATGAAAGAACACAAAATTTATGTAAGAACTTACCTGATAAATTGAGTTCTTTCATATTGGCAAGAGTCCATGAGTCCCATGCTTTTTATGGTGGTTATGATTTTTTGTATAAAGCACAATTATTTCCAAATTCCTTTTTTTTAATGTTTTTTACTCCTTTCTTTATCACCCCACCACTTGGCTATTCGTTAAACTGAATTGTGGGTGTGGTGAGGGGTGTATTTATAGGCATTTTGAGGTTTGGGAAACTTTGCCCCCCCCCCTGGTAGGATTGTATATCCCAGTGATTTTTAACCTTATTTTTGCCGTGGCACACTTTTTTACATTAAAAAATCCTGTGGCACACCACCATCCCAAAATTTTAAAAAAATCACACATTGTAGCCTAATACAGCATATATATATACACATACACACAAACACACACATACTGTATGTATTCTGCTGTTATGCCATGCCTCCTACAAACTATCCCTGCACTGGGAGTAAAAAACAAGCAAAGTTTAAAAAATGTCACACTGTTGTCAGTCTGCCGTGGCACACCTGAGGATCTCTCACGGCACACTAGTGTGCCACGGCACACTGGTTGAAAAACACTGGTATATCCCATACGTCACTAGCTCATGGACTCTTGCCAATATGAAAGAAATTAACTTGTCAGATTCTTGCATAAATTGTTTTTCAGGGGGGGCTAACCCGCAGCCATCCCCCCTCAACAAAAATGTGGACAAAATGTTATTGATTATGATAGCTCCACGTTAGATCAGGTTTGACCAGCCAAAGTTGTTAGATCTAGTCTAATTACTGAAATCTGGAATTTTTTAATTGATTTTGATAGATATACGTTAGATCAACAGTTTTTTTTCCGTTACATCTATCACGCAAGAGGTGGTATTCACAATCCTAGTTTGTGTGCGGGGGAGGGGTGATCATTGGTTACCCTCCTCTTCCCCAACTGAAATCTGGACCAAATTTTATTGATTTGGATAGATACACGTTAGATCTATCACGGAAGAGGCTGTATTTACAATCCTAGTTTGTGTGCGGGGGAGGGGTGATCACTAGGTATATTTTATTGCTTTTGATTTACGTTAGATCAAATTTTTGTTTTTGTTTTGTTAGATCTTTCACGCAACAGGTGGTATTCAGTTGCATGCAGGAGCGCATGTCCATGCATAGACCAGTCAGTGCTTCTGCACGGACTGTATGCATTTGGCCTGTGAGGGATGTTATTTTTAACCCCTCCACAAAGCTCTGCACAAGACCAAGAGACATTCAGCAGTGACAGACCGCGCCCCCCACATACCACCAGGGTGTAGGAAGCAGGGATTGGAAGGCTATTCTACACTTTATGGGATTATTTTATAGTATACACTTGTCCTATAACAGAAGAAATACATTCTTTAGTATTGTGTTCTATAAAATTACAAGTAATGCATCTCCTATTACATTTAATATTGCTGATTTTATTATTATAAGTATTAACTTTCATATCTCTTATCTGTAAGAGATATGGAAGTTAATACTTTATGAGAATAGCCCTTCATCTCCATGGATCACACTGGTGAACCTCCCCCAGGTATGGAACAAAGAAGACTTGTTGAAAATGCTATGGAACACATTTCTTATGATGCACAGCGAGCATGATGGGAGGTTTTGTGCTGGCTGAGAATCATGGGAATTATAGTCCACAACTGAGTTATAATTGATATTTGAAACTGAAATAATGAGTGTATAACATCTTTGATTGCATAATAACTTTCCCTCCAGGCAGAACCGTTGCATACCCCCCAACTATCCCGATTTTCGCTGGAAACGTCCTAATTTTAGGGGTCTGTTCCGGGTTGCTAGCCACCTGTCCTGCATTGCCCCATTTTTTTTATTCTATTGGGCACATACTCAGAAGCAGCTGGCTTTTCTCTCCCCAGGGTTATATACCTTTTATATTTCTTGTGAAAAAGTAATGGTGTGTGGGTTAAGCAGGTGTAGGATGGCTGTATACCCTCTGACCTCAGGTAATGGTGACCTCTAACCCCTGCTAGTGATGACGTCTAACCCCTGGTGATAATACTAGCATGCCTTCAGTTTTATACAATGAGCAGTGCTAACACAGCCTCAGACTGCCAGCTAATGTGCTTGCCAACCCCAGGACCCCATACAATGAGTTACAGATACCCATATATGATGTAGTGTGTGTGTGTGTGTGTCTATCTGTATCTATAAGTGTGTAAGTGTGTGTATCTGCATGTATAAGTGTATGCTATGTAGTGTGTGTGTGTTTTCTGCATGTATAAATGTAAGCTATGAAGTGTGTGTATCTGCATGTATAAGTGTATACTATGTAGTGTGTGTGTTTCTGCATGTATAAGTGTATGCTATGTAGTCTGTGTGTGTGTGTGTGTGTTTTCTGCATGTATAAATGTAAGCTATGAAGTGTGTGTATCTGCATGTATAAGTGTATACTATGTAGTGTGTGTGTATCTGCATGTATAAGTGTATACTATGTAGTGTGTGTGTGTATCTGCATGTATAAGTGTATACTATGTAGTGTGTGTGTATCTGCATGTGTAAGTGTATACTATGTAGTGTGTGTGTGTGTGTGTATCCGCCTGTATAAGTGTATGATATGTAGTGTGTGTGTGTGTGTGTATCTGCATGTGTAAGTGTATGCAATGTAGTGTGTTACTGTGCATTTTTCTAACTTTAAAGGCCAGAATCTAGAATATTAATGAGGAAAGCAGAGAGCAGTTTTAAAGAATCTATTATTAAATGTCCAATTAAGATAAAAAAAATATTTAGCACTGTTTTTGCAAAGGTTAATTAAATACAAAGCTCACATAGCTATACCAGTGGTTTGAGTACCCCATGTTTGTAAAAACTGAATACAAATATACCATTTGTTTGTGCTGATTTTTGCTGCAAAAACTAACCTTTGTGCCGGTTTGGTTTAGGAGATATTGGGCATTATTTTGTAATGAAACTCCGCCCACTTTGCAACCCATGTAATTAAATTTTAAAAACCAATATACCATTTGTTTGTGCCGGAAAAACAAACATTTGTGCTGGTTTGGTTTAGGAAATATAGCGCAATAGATTTGCTAAGACTCCACCCACTTTGCACCCCATTTTATTAAATGTTAAAAACAAAAACAAATATACCATTTGTGCTGATTTGTAATGCAAAAAACATAATTTATGCTTACCTGATAAATTTATTTCTCTTGTGGTGTATCCATTCCACGGATCATCCATTACTTGTGGGATATTCTCCTTCCCAACAGGAAGCTGCAAGAGGATCACCCACAGCAGAGCTGTCTATATAGCTCCTCCCCTAACTGCCACTACCAGTCATTCGACCGAAGACAAGCAAGAGAATGGATAAACTATAGGGTGAAGTGGTGACTGTAGTTTAAAAATTAAAAAACACCTGCCTTAAAATGACAGGGCGGGCCGTGGACTTGATACACCATGAGAAATAAATTTATCAGGTAAGCATAAATTATGTTTCTTTCATGTAATTAGCAAGAGTCCATGAGCTAGTGACGTATGGGATATACATTCCTACCAGGAGGGGCAAAGTTTCCCAAACCTCAAAATGCCTATAAATACACCCCTCACCACACCCACAATTCAGTTTTACAAACGTTGCCTCCTATGGAGGTGGTGAAGTAAGTTTGTGCTAGATTCTACGTTGATATGCGCTCCGCAGCAAGTTGGAGCCCGGTTTTCCTATCAGCGTGCAGTGAATGTCAGAGGGATGTGAGGAGAGTATTGCCTATTTGAATGCAGTGATCTCCTTCTACGGGGTCTATTTCTCCTGTTAAGTGTAGTCAGTCCACGGGTCATCCATTACTTATTGGATATTAACTCCTCCCCAACAGGAAGTGCAAGAGGATCACCCAAGCAGAGCTGCTATATAGCTCCTCCCCTCTACGTCACACCCAGTCATTCTCTTGCACCCAACTAATAGATAGGATGTGTGAGAGGACTGTGGTGATTAAACTTAGTTTTTATGTCTTCAATCAAAAGTTTGTTATTTTAAAATGGCACCGGAGTGTGTTGTTTTTCTTCTCAGGCAGAATTTGAAGAAGAATCTACCTGAGTTTTTCTTGTATGATCTTAGCGGACGTAACTAAGATCCATTTGCTGTTCTCGGCCATTCTGAGGAGTAAGGTAACTTCAGATCAGGGGACAGCGGGCAGGTTCACCTGCAAAGAGGTATGTTGCAGTATATTATTTTCTAAGGAATGGAATTGACTGAGAAAATACTGCTAATACCGATATAATGTAAGTACAGCCTTAAATGCAGTAGTAGCAACTGGTATCAGGCTGATATGTATGTATGTTTACACTTAAGTATTTCTGGGGAATGGCACTTCACTGGGAAAATACTATATGCATATAACTTTTAGCCTAACTTGCAGTGTGAACGACTAGCAGCAGGCTTTTAATGACATTTCATAAATTAGATTTTAAACGTTTGCTGGCATGTTAAATCGTTTAATTATCTGAGGTACTTGGTGAAAAATTGTTTTGGGCATTATTTTCCACATGGCTGTCGTTTGTTTTAAATTAAAACAGTTTACTGAGCTTCCCTCACTGTTGTATTGTGAGTGGGAGGGGCCTATTTTGGCGCTTTTACTACGCATCAGAAATTCAGTCACAGTCTGCCTTTTTCTCCCTGCATGATCCAGGACGTCTCCACAGAGCTCAGGGGTCTTCAAAACTAGTTTTGAGGGAGGTAATCACTCACAGCAGACCTGTGAGACTGTGCTTTGACTGTGATAAAAACGCTTATATTTTCAATTGTTATACGTTTTTTCTGATATTAAGGGTTAATCATCCATTGCTAATGTGTGCAATCCTTTGCTAAATTTATGCTTTTACTGTGAAAATTTGGTTTCTATAACTAATCCGGTTCATTGTTATTCAACCGTGACAGTTTTTCTGTGCTTCTTAAAGGCACAGTAACGTTTTGTATATTGCTTGTAAATTTAGTTGAAAAGTATTTCCAAGCTTGCTAGTCTAATCGCTAGTTTGTTTAACATGTCTGACACAGAGGAATCTCTTTGTGCAATATGTTCAAAAGCCAAGGTGGAGCCCAATAGAAATTTATGTACTAATTGCATTGATACTACTTTAAATAAAAGTCAATCTGTACATGTTAAGCAACATTCACCAGACAGCGAGGGGGAAGTTATGCCGACTAACTTGCCTCACGTGTCAGTACCTGCATCTCCCGATCAGGAGGTGCGTGATATTGTAACGCCAAGTACATCAGGGCGGCCATTACAAATCACTTTACAAGACATGGCTAATGTTATGACTGAAGTTTTGTCTAAATTGCCAGAACTTAGGGGTAAACGAGATCACTCTGGGGTGAGAACAGAGTGCGCTGATAATGCTAGGGCCATGTCTGATACTGCGTCACAATTTGCAGAACATGAGGACGGAGAGCTTCATTCTGCGGGTGACGGATCTGATCCAAATAAACTGGATTCAGACATTTCAAATTTTAAGTTTAAGCTGGAAAACCTCCGTGTATTGCTAGGGGAGGTGTTAGCGGCCCTGAATGATTGTAACACAGTTGCAATCCCAGAGAAAATGTGTAGGTTGGATAAATATTTTGCGGTACTGACGTTTTTCCTATACCTAAGAGACTTACTGAAATTGTTACTAAGGAGTGGGATAGACCCGGTGTGCCTTTCTCACCCCCTCCTATATTCAGAAAAATGTTTCCAATAGACGCCACCACACGGGACTTATGGCAAACGGTCCCTAAGGTGGAGGGAGCAGTTTCTACTTTAGCTAAGCGTACCACTATCCCGGTGGAGGATAGCTGTGAATTTTCAGATACAATGGATAAAAAGTTAGAGGGTTACCTTAAGAAAATGTTTGTTCAACAAGGTTTTATATTGCAACCCCTTGCATGCATTGCGCCTGTCACGGCTGCGGCAGCATTTTGGTTTGAGTCTCTGGAAGAGACCCTTGACTCAGCGCCATTGGATGAGATTACACACAAGCTTAAAACCCTTAAGCTAGCTAATTCATTTATTTCTGATGCCGTAGTACATTTAACTAAACTTACGGCTAAGAATTCCGGATTCGCCATTCAGGCACGCAGAGCGCTGTGGCTAAAATCCTGGTCAGCTGATGTAACTTCTAAATCTAAATTACTTAACATACCTTTCAAGGGGCAGACTTTATTCGGGCCCGGTTTGAAAGAAATTATCGCTGATATTACGGGAGGTAAAGGCCATGCCCTGCCTCAAGACAGAGCCAAACCTAGGGCTAGACAGTCTAATTTTTGTGCCTTTCGTAACTTCAAGGCAGGAGCAGCATCAACTTCCTCTGCTCCAAAACAGGAAGGAGCTGTTGATCGCTACAGACAAGGCTGGAAACCTAACCAGACCTGGAACAAGGGCAAGCAGGCCAGAAAACCTGCTGCTGCCCCTAAGACAGCATGAAGTGAGGGCCCCCGATCCGGAAACGGATCTAGTGGGGGGCAGACTCTCTCTCTTCACCCAGGCTTGGGCAAGAGATGTCCAGGATCCCTGGGCGTTGGAAATCATATCTCAGGGATATCTTCTGGACTTCAAAGCTTCTCCTCCACAAGGGAGATTTCACCTTTCAAGGTTGTCAACAAACCAGATAAAGAAAGAGGCGTTTCTACGCTGTGTACAAGACCTTTTACTAATGGGAGTGATCCACCCAGTTCCGCGGTCGGAACACGGACAAGGGTTTTACTCAAATCTGTTTGTGGTTCCCAAAAAAGAGGGAACCTTCAGACCAATATTGGATTTAAAGATCCTAAACAAATTCCTAAGAGTTCCATCGTTCAAAATGGAAACTATTCGGACAATCTTACCCATGATCCAAAGAGGTCAGTACATGACCACAGTGGATTTAAAGGATGCTTACCTTCACATACCGATTCACAAAGAACATTACCGGTATCTAAGGTTTGCCTTCCTAGACAGGCATTACCAGTTTGTAGCTCTTCCCTTCGGGTTGGCTACGGCTCCAAGAATCTTTACAAAGGTTCTGGGCTCTCTTCTGGCGGTACTAAGACCGCGAGGAATTTCGGTGGCTCCGTACCTAGACGACATTCTGATACAAGCGTCAAGCTTCCAAACTGCCAAGTCTCATACAGAGTTAGTACTGGCATTTCTAAGGTCGCATGGGTGGAAAGTGAACGAGGAGAAGAGTTCTCTCTTACCACTCACAAGAGTTCCCTTCTTGGGGACTCTTATAGATTCTGTAGAAATGAAAATTTACCTGACAGAGGACAGGTTAACAAAGCTTCTAAGTGCTTGCCGGGTCCTTCATTCCATACAACACCCGTCAGTGGCTCAATGCATGGAGGTAATCGGCTTAATGGTAGCGGCAATGGACATAGTTCCTTTTGCACGCCTGCATCTCAGACCGCTGCAATTGTGCATGCTAAGTCAGTGGAATGGGGATTACTCAGATTTGTCCCCTACGCTGAATCTGGATCAAGAGACCAGAGATTCTCTTCTATGGTGGCTTTCTCGGCCACATCTGTCCAGGGGGATGCCCTTCAGCAGGCCAGACTGGACAATTGTAACAACAGACGCCAGCCTACTAGGTTGGGGCGCTGTCTGGAATTCCCTGAAGGCTCAGGGATCGTGGACTCAAGAGGAGAGTCTCCTTCCAATAAACATTCTGGAATTGAGAGCAGTTCTCAATGCCCTTCTGGCTTGGCCTCAGTTAGCAACTCTGAGGTTCATCAGGTTTCAGTCGGACAACATCACAACTGTGGCTTACATCAACCATCAGGGAGGGACAAGGAGTTCCCTAGCGATGATGGAAGTATCAAAGATAATTCGCTGGGCAGAGTCTCACTCTTGCCACTTGTCAGCGATCCACATCCCAGGAGTGGAGAACTGGGAGGCGGATTTCCTAAGTCGTCAGACTTTTCATCCGGGGGAGTGGGAACTTCATCCGGAGGTCTTTGCCCAAATACTTCGACGTTGGGGCAAACCAGATATGGATCTCATGGCGTCTCGCCAGAACGCCAAGCTTCCTTGTTACGGGTCCAGGTCCAGGGACCCGGGAGCGGTCCTGATAGATGCTTTGACAGCACCTTGGATCTTCAGGATGGCTTATGTGTTTCCACCCTTCCCGATGCTTCCTCGTTTGATTGCCAGGATCAAACAGGAGAAAGCATCGGTGATTCTAATAGCGCCTGCGTGGCCACGCAGGACCTGGTATGCATATCTAGTGGACATGTCATCCTGTCCACCTTGGTCTCTGCCTCTGAGACAGGACCTTCTAATTCAGGGTCCTTTCAAACATCAAAATCTAATTTCTCTGAAGCTGACTGCATGGAAATTGAACGCTTGATTTTACCAAAGCGTGGATTTTCGGAGTCAGTAATTGATACCTTAATACAGGCTAGGAAACCTGTTACCAGGAAGATTTACCATAAGATATGGCGTAAATACTTACACTGGTGCGAATCCAAGAGTTACTCATGGAGTAAGGTTAGGATTCCTAGGATATTGTCCTTTCTACAAGAAGGTTTAGAAAAGGGTTTATCTGCAAGTTCCTTAAAGGGACAGATCTCAGCTCTGTCCATCCTTTTACACAAACGTCTGTCAGAAGTTCCAGACGTTCAGGCTTTTTGTCAGGCTTTGGCTAGGATTAAGCCTGTGTTTAAGACTGTAGCTCCACCGTGGAGCTTAAACTTAGTTCTTAACGTTTTACAGGGGATTCCGTTTGAACCCCTTCATTCCATTGATATCAAGCTGTTATCTTGGAAAGTTCTGTTTTTAATGGCTATTTCCTCGGCTTGTAGAGTCTCTGAGTTATCAGCCTTACATTGTGATTCTCCTTATCTAATTTTTCATTCAGATAAGGTAGTTCTGCGTACTAAACCTGGGTTCTTACCTAAGGTAGTCACTAACAAGAATATCAATCAAGAGATTGTTGTTCCATCATTGTGCCCTAACCCTTCTTCAAAGAAGGAACGACTTCTGCACAATCTAGACGTAGTCCGTGCCCTGAAATTTTATTTACAGGCAACTAAAGATTTTCGCCAAACTTCTTCTCTGTTTGTCGTTTATTCTGGACAAAGGAGAGGTCAAAAAGCATCTACTACCTCTCTATCCTTTTGGCTTCGTAGCATAATACGTTTAGCCTATGAGACTGCTGGACAGCAACCTCCTGAAAGGATTACAGCTCATTCTACTAGAGCTGTGGCTTCCACTTGGGCCTTTAAGAATGAGGCCTCTGTTGAACAGATTTGCAAGGCTGCAACTTGGTCTTCACTTCACACTTTTTCCAAATTTTACAAATTTGACACTTTTGCTTCTTCGGAGGCTGTTTTTGGGAGAAAGGTTCTTCAGGCAGTGGTTCCTTCCATATAAAGATCCTGCCTGTCCCTCCCGTCATCCGTGTACTTTACCTTTGGTATTGGTATCCCATAAGTAATGGATGACCCGTGGACTGACTACACTTAACAGGAGAAAACATAATTTATGCTTACCTGATAAATTCCTTTCTCCTGTAGTGTAGTCAGTCCACGGCCCGCCCTGTTTTTTATGGCAGGTCTAAATTTTAAATTATACTCCAGTCACCACTGCACCCTATAGTTTCTCCTTTCTCGTTTGGTTTTCGGTCGAATGACTGGGTGTGACGTAGAGGGGAGGAGCTATATAGCAGCTCTGCTTGGGTGATCCTCTTGCACTTCCTGTTGGGGAGGAGTTAATATCCCATAAGTAATGGATGACCCGTGGACTGACTACACTACAGGAGAAAGGAATTTATCAGGTAAGCATAAATTATGTTTTCATAGGTTCTCTGTTATCGGTCGTAGAGATTCATCTCTTACCTCCCTTTTCAGATCGACGATATACTCTTATTTATATACCATTACCTCTGCTGATTTTCGTTTCAGTACTGGTTTGGCTTTCTACAAACATGTAGATGAGTGTCCTGGGGTAAGTAAATCTTATTTTCTGTGACACTCTAAGCTATGGTTGGGCACTTTATTTATAAAGTTCTAAATATATGTATTCAAACATTTATTTGCCTTGACTCAGAATGTTCAACATTCCTTATTTTCAGACAGTCAGTTTCATATTTGGGATAATGCGTTTGAAGCAATCATTTTCTCCAACATAGGTGTGTCCGGTCCACGGCGTCATCCTTACTTGTGGGATATTCTCTTCCCCAACAGGAAATGGCAAAGAGCCCAGCAAAGCTGGTCACATGATCCCTCCTAGGCTCCGCCTTCCCCAGTCATTCTCTTTGCCGTTGCACAGGCAACATCTCCACGGAGATGGCTCAGAGTTTTTTTGGTGTTTAACCCTTTAAGGACACAGCTTTCAGTTTGCTCAATTATTTTATGACGGAAAAATTCCGTCATATGTCCTTAAGAGGTTAAATGTAGTTTTTATTTTCCTATCAAGAGTTTGTTATTTTAAAATAGTGCTGGTATGTACTATTTACTCTGAAACAGAAAAGAGATGAAGATTTCTGTTTGTAAGAGGAAAATGATTTTAGCAACCGTTACTAAAATCGATGGCTGTTTCCACACAGGACTGTTGAGAGGAATTAACTTCAGTTGGGGGAAACAGTGAGCAGACTTTGGCTGCTTGAGGTATGACACATTTCTAACAAGACTTGGTAATGCTGGAAGCTGTCATTTTCCCTATGGGATCCGGTAAGCCATTTTCTTAATTTTCAATATAAGAATAAAAGGGCTTCACAAGGGCTTTAAAGACTGGTAGACATTTTTCTGGGCCAAAACGATTACTTTATAAGCATATTTAATGGTTTATAACTTTGGAGAGTTATTTTAATCTTGGGAATTTTATTAAAAAAACGGCAGGCACTGTATTGGACACCTTTTTCACTGGGGGCCTTTTCTAGTCTTAGGCAGAGCCTCATTTTCGCGCCACTAATGCGCAGTTGTTTTTGAGAAGCAAGGCATGCAGATGCATGTGTGAGGAGCTCAGATCCACTGAAAAAGCTTATTGAAGGCATCATTTGGTATCGTATTCCCCTCTGGGCTTGGTTGGGTCTCAGCAAAGCAGATACCAGGGACTGTATAGGGGTTAAATGTAAAAACGGCTCCGGTTCCGTTATTTTAAGAGTTAAAGCTTTCAAATTTGGTGTGCAATACTTTTAAGGCTTTATGACACTGTGGTGAAATTTTGGTGAATTTTGAACATTTCCTTCATACTTTTGCGTATATTCAGTAAAAAAGTGTGTTCAGTTTAAAATTTAAAGAGACAGTAACGGTTTTATTTTAAAACGTTTTTTGTGCTTTGTTATCAAGTTTATGCCTATTAACATGTCTGAACTATCAGATAGACGATGTTCTGTATGTTCGGAAGCCAAGGTTCCTCTCCATTTAAATATATGTGATGAATGTGACAAACAAAGTAGGGACAATGATGCCACTGATAATAATGTTGCCCAAAATGATTCCTTAAGTGAGGGGAGTAAGCATGGTACTGCATCATCTCCTTCTATGTCTACACCAGTCTTGCCCACTCAGGAGGTCCCTAGTGAATCTAGTGCGCCAATCCTCCTCACTATGCAACAATTAACGGCTGTAATGGATAATTCTATTAAAAACATTTTAGCCAAAATGCCCACTTATCAGCGAAAGCGCGACTGCTCTGTTTTAGATACTGAAGAGCATGAGGACGCTGATGATAATGGTTCTGACATGCCCTTACACCAGTCTGAAGGGGCTAGGGAGGTTTTGTCTGAGGGAGAAATTTCAGATTCAGGAAAAATTTCTCAACAAGCTGAACCTGACGTTATTACGTTTAAATTTAAATTGGAACATCTCCGCGCTCTGCTTAAGGAGGTGTTATCTACTCTGGATGATTGTGACAATTTGGTCATTCCAGAGAAATTATGTAAGATGGACAGGTTCCTAGAGGTCCCGGTGCCCCCCGAAGCTTTTCCTATACCCAAGCGGGTGGCGGACATTGTAAATAAAGAATGGGAAAGGCCCGGCATACCTTTTGTCCCTCCCCCTATATTTAAGAAATTATTTCCTATGGTCGACCCCAGGAAGGACTTATGGCAGACAGTCCCCAAGGTCGAGGGGGCGGTTTCTACTCTAAACAAACGCACCACTATCCCTATAGAAGATAGTTGTGCTTTCAAAGATCCTATGGATAAAAAATTAGAGGGTTTGCTTAAAAAGATGTTTGTTCAGCAAGGTTACCTTCTACAACCAATTTCATGCATTGTTCCTGTCACTACAGCAGCGTGTTTCTGGTTCGAGGAACTAGAAAAGTCGCTCAATCAAGCATCCTCTTATGAGGAGGTTATGGACAGAGTTCAAGCACTTAAGTTGGCTAACTCTTTTACCTTAGACGCCACTTTGCAATTAGCTAGATTAGCGGCGAAAAATTCAGGTTTTGCTATTGTGGCGCGCAGAGCGCTTTGGCTGAAGTCTTGGTCAGCGGATGTGTCCTCCAAGAACAGATTGCTTAACATCCCTTTCAAGGGGAAAACGCTGTTTGGCCCTGACTTGAAAGAGATTATTTCAGACATCACTGGGGGAAAGGGCCACGCCCTTCCTCAGGATAGGTCTTTTAAGGCTAAAAATAAAACTAATTTTCGTCCCTTTCGCAGAAACGGACCAGCCTCGAATTCTACATCCTCTAAGCAAGAGGGTAATTCTTCTCAAACCAAGCCAGCCTGGAGACCGATGCAAGGCTGGAACAAAGGTAAGCAGGCCAAGAAGCCCGCTACCGCTACCAAGACAGCATGAGATGCTGGCCCCCGATCCGGGACCGGATCTGGTGGGGGGCAGACTCTCTCTCTTCGCTCAGGCTTGGGCAAGAGATGTTCAGGATCCTTGGGCGCTAGAAATAGTTTCTCAAGGTTATCTCCTGGAATTCAAGGAACTACCCCCAAGGGGAAGGTTCCACAGGTCTCAATTGTCTTCAGACCAAATAAAAAGACAGGCATTCTTACATTGTGTTGAAGACCTGTTAAAAATGGGAGTGATTCATCCTGTTCCATTAGGAGAACAAGGGATGGGGTTTTACTCCAATCTGTTCATAGTTCCCAAAAAAGAGGGAACATTCAGGCCAATTTTGGATCTCAAGATCCTAAACAAATTTCTCAAGGTCCCATCGTTCAAGATGGAAACCATTCGGACAATTCTTCCTACCATCCAGGAAGGTCAATTCATGACCACGGTGGATTTAAAGGATGCGTATCTACATATTCCTATCCACAAGGAACATCATCGGTTCCTAAGATTCGCCTTTCTGGACAAGCATTACCAGTTTGTGGCACTTCCATTCGGACTAGCCACTGCTCCAAGAATTTTCACAAAGGTACTAGGGTCCCTTCTAGCGGTGCTAAGGCCAAGGGGCATTGCAGTAGTACCCTACTTGGACGACATACTGATTCAAGCGTCGTCTCTACCACAAGCAAAGGCTCATACGGACATTGTCCTAGCCTTTCTCAGATCTCACGGGTGGAAAGTGAACGTAGAAAAAAGTTCTCTATTCCCGTCAACAAGAGTTCCCTTCTTGGGAACAATAATAGACTCCTTGGAAATGAAGATTTTTCTGACAGAAGTCAGAAAATCAAAACTTCTAAGCTCTTGTCAAGTACTTCATTCTGTTCTTCTTCCTTCCATAGCGCAGTGCATGGAAGTAATAGGTTTGATGGTTGCGGCAATGGACATAGTTCCTTTTGCGCGAATTCATCTAAGACCATTACAACTGTGCATGCTCAGACAGTGGAATGGGGATTATACAGATTTGTCCCCGACGATCCAAGTAGATCAGAGGACCAGAGATTCACTCCGTTGGTGGCTGACCCTGGACAACCTGTCCCAAGGGATGAGCTTCAGAAGACCAGAGTGGGTCATTGTAACGACCGACGCCAGCCTGGTGGGCTGGGGCGCGGTCTGGAAACACCTGAAGGCTCAGGGTCTATGGTCTCGGGAAGAATCTCTTCTCCCGATAAACATTCTGGAACTGAGAGCGATATTCAATGCTCTCAAGGCTTGGCCTCAACTAGCAAAGGCCAAATTCATAAGGTTTCAATCAGACAACATGACAACTGTTGCATATATCAACCATCAGGGGGGAACAAGGAGTTCCCTGGCGATGGAAGAAGTGACCAAAGTAATTCAATGGGCGGAGCTTCACTCCTGCCACTTGTCTGCAATCCACATCCCAGGAGTGGAAAATTGGGAAGCGGATTTTCTGAGTCGTCAGACATTTCATCCGGGGGAGTGGGAACTCCATCCGGAAATCTTTGCCCAAATAACTCGATTATGGGGCATTCCAGACATGGATCTGATGGCGTCTCGTCAGAACTTCAAGGTTCCTTGCTACGGGTCCAGATCCAGGGATCCCAAGGCGACTCTAGTAGATGCACTAGTAGCGCCCTGGACCTTCAACCTAGCTTATGTGTTCCCACCGTTTCCTCTCATTCCCAGGCTGGTAGCCAGGATCAATCAAGAGAGGGCTTCGGTGATCTTGATAGCTCCTGCGTGGCCACGCAGAACTTGGTATGCAGACCTGGTGAATATGTCATCGGCTCCACCATGGAAGCTACCTTTGAGACGGGACCTTCTTGTTCAAGGTCCGTTCGAACATCCGAATCTGGCATCACTCCAACTGACTGCTTGGAGATTGAACGCTTGATTTTATCAAAGCGTGGGTTCTCAGATTCTGTCATTGATACTCTTATTCAGGCTAGAAAGCCTGTAACTAGGAAAATTTACCATAAAGTATGGAAGAAATATATCTGTTGGTGCGAATCGAAAGGATTCCCATGGAACAGGGTAAAAATTCCTAAGATTCTATCCTTTCTACAAGAGGGTTTGGAGAAAGGATTATCTGCAAGTTCTTTGAAGGGACAGATTTCTGCTTTATCTGTTTTACTTCACAAGAAGCTGGCGGCTGTGCCAGATGTTCAGGCTCTGGTTAGAATCAAGCCTGTTTACAAACCTTTGACTCCTCCTTGGAGTCTCAATTTAGTTCTTTCAGTTCTTCAAGGGGTTCCGTTTGAACCCTTACATTCCGTAGATATTAAGTTATTATCTTGGAAAGTTTTATTTTTGGTTGCAATTTCTTCTGCTAGAAGAGTTTCAGAGTTATCTGCTCTGCAGTGTTCTCCTCCTTATCTGGTGTTCCATGCAGATAAGGTGGTTTTGCGTACTAAACCTGGTTTTCTTCCGAAAGTTGTTTCTAATAAAAATATTAACCAGGAGATAGTGGTGCCTTCTTTGTGTCCGAATCCAGTTTCAAAGAAGGAACGTTTGTTGCACAATTTGGATGTAGTTCGTGCTCTAAAATTCTATTTAGAGGCTACAAAGGATTTCAGACAAGCATCTTCCTTGTTTGTTGTTTATTCTGGTAAAAGGAGAGGTCAAAAAGCAACTTCTACCTCTCTCTCTTTTTGGCTTAAAAGCATCATCAGATTGGCTTATGAGACTGCCGGACGGCAGCCTCCTGAAAGAATCACAGCTCATTCCACTAGGGCTGTGGCTTCCACATGGGCCTTCAAGAACGAGGCTTCTGTTGATCAGATATGTAAGGCAGCGACTTGGTCTAAACTGCACACTTTTACCAAATTTTACAAATTTGATACTTTTGCTTCTTCTGAGGCTATTTTTGGGAGAAAGGTTTTGAAAGCCGTGGTGCCTTCCATCTAGGTGACCTGATTTGCTCCCTCCCATCATCCGTGTCCTAAAGCTTTGGTATTGGTTCCCACAAGTAAGGATGACGCCGTGGACCGGACACACCTATGTTGGAGAAAACAGAATTTATGTTTACCTGATAAATTACTTTCTCCAACGGTGTGTCCGGTCCACGGCCCGCCCTGGTTTTTTAATCAGGTCTGATGATTTAATTTCTCTAACTACAGTCACCACGGTATCATATGATTTCTCCTATGCAAATATTCCTCCTTTACGTCGGTCGAATGACTGGGGAAGGCGGAGCCTAGGAGGGATCATGTGACCAGCTTTGCTGGGCTCTTTGCCATTTCCTGTTGGGGAAGAGAATATCCCACAAGTAAGGATGACGCCGTGGACCGGACACACCGTTGGAGAAAGTAATTTATCAGGTAAACATAAATTCTGTTTTTTCTTACCTTAAAAATTTGACTTTTTTTCCCTGTGGGCTGTTAGGCTCGCGGGGCTGAAAATGCTTCATTTTATTGCGTCATTCTTGGCGCGGACTTTTTTGGCGCAAAAAAATCTTTTCTGTTTCCGGCGTCATACGTGTCGCCGGAAGTTGCCTCATTTTTTGACGTCCTTTTGCGCCAAAGATGTCGGCGTTCCGGATGTGGCGTCATTTTTGGCGCCAAAAAGCATTTAGGCGCCAAACAATGTGGGCGTATTATTTGGCGCCAAAAAATATGGGCGTCGCTTTTGTCTCCACATTATTTCAGTCTGATTTTTTTTCTTTGCTTCTGGTTACTAGAAGCTTGTTTATTGGCATTTTTTCCCATTCCTGAAACTGTCATTTAAGGAATTTGATCAATTTTGCTTTATATGTTTTTTCTCTTACATATTGCAAGATGTCTCACGTTGCATCTGAGTCAGAAGATACTTCAGGAAAATCGCTGTCTAGTGCTGGAACTACCAAAGCTAAGTGTATCTGCTGTAAACTTTTGGTAGCTATTCCTCCGGCTGTTTGTATTAATTGTCATGACAAACTTGTTAAAGCAGATAATATTTCCTTTAGTAATGTACCATTGCCTGTTGCAGTTCCCTCAACATCTAAGGTGCAGAATGTTCCTGATAACATAAGAGATTTTGTTTCTGAATCCATCAAGAAGGCTATGTCTGTTATTTCTCCTTCTAGTAAACATAAAAAATCTTTTAAAACTTCTCTCTCTACAGATGAATTTTTAAATGAACATCATCATTCTGATTCTGATGACTCTTCTGGTTCAGAGGATTCTGTCTCTGAGATTGATGCTGATAAATCTTCATATTTATTTAAAATGAAATTTATTCGTTCTTTACTTAAAGAAGTACTAATTGCTTTAGAAATAGAGGATTCTGGTCCTCTTGATACTAATTCTAAACGTTTAGATAAGGTGTTTAAATCTCCTGTGGTTATTCCAGAAGTTTTTCCTGTTCCTAATGCTATTTCTGAAGTAATTTCCAGAGAATGGGATAAATTGGGTAATTCATTTACTCCTTCTAAACGTTTTAAGCAATTATATCCTGTGCCGTCTGACAGATTAGAATTTTGGGACAAAATCCCTAAGGTTGATGGGGCTATTTCTACCCTTGCTAAACGTACTACTATTCCTACGTCAGATGGTACTTCGTTTAAAGATCCTTTAGATAGGAAAATTGAATCCTTTCTAAGAAAAGCTTATCTGTGTTCAGGTAATCTTCTTAGACCTGCTATATCTTTGGCTGATGTTGCTGCAGCTTCAACTTTTTGGTTGGAGACTTTAGCGCAACAAGTAACAGATCATGATTCTCATAATATTATTCTTCTTCTTCAGCATGCTAATAATTTTATCTGTGATGCCATTTTTGATATTATCAGAGTTGATGTCAGGTTTATGTCTCTAGCTATTTTAGCTAGAAGAGCTTTATGGCTTAAAACTTGGAATGCTGATATGGCTTCTAAATCAACTCTACTTTCCATTTCTTTCCAGGGTAACAAATTATTTGGTTCTCAGTTGGATTCCATTATCTCAACTGTTACTGTTGGGAAAGGAACTTTTTTACCACAGGATAAAAAATCTAAGGGTAAAAACAGGGCTAATAATCGTTTTCGTTCCTTTCGTTTCAACAAAGAACAAAAGCCTGATCCTTTATCCTCAGGAGCAGTTTCAGTTTGGAAACCATCTCCAGTCTGGAATAAATCCAAGCCTTCTAGAAAGGCAAAGCCTGCTTCTAAGTCCACATGAAGGTGCGGCCCTCATTCCAGCTCAGCTGGTAGGGGGCAGGTTACGTTTTTTCAAAGAAATTTGGTTCAATTCTGTTCACAATCTTTGGATTCAGAACATTGTTTCAGAAGGGTACAGAATTGGTTTCAAGATGAGACCTCCTGCAAAGAGATTTTTTCTTTCCCGTGTCCCAGTAAATCCAGTGAAAGTTCAAGCATTTCTGAATTGTGTTTCAGATCTAGAGTTGGCTGGAGTAATTATGCCAGTTCCAGTTCTGGAACAGGGGATGGGGTTTTATTCAAATCTCTTCATTGTACCAAAGAAGGAGAATTCCTTCAGACCAGTTCTGGATCTAAAAATATTGAATCGTTATGTAAGGATACCAACATTCATAATGGTAACTGTCAGGACTATCTTGCCTTTTGTTCAGCAAGGGCATTATATGTCCACAATAGATTTACAGGATGCTTATCTGCATATTCCGATTCATCCAGATCATTATCAGTTCCTGAGATTCTCTTTTCTGGACAAGCATTACCAGTTTGTGGCTCTGCCGTTTTGGCCTAGCTACAGCTCCAAGAATTTTTACAAAAGTTCTCGGTACCCTTCTGTCTGTAATCAGAGAACAGGGTATTGTGGTATTTCCTTATTTGGACGATATCTTGGTACTTGCTCAGTCTTTACATTTAGCAGAATCTCATACGAATCGACTTGTGTTGTTTCTTCAAGATCATGGTTGGAGGATCAATTTACCAAAAAGTTCATTGATTCCTCAGACAAGGGTAACTTTTCTGGGTTTCCAGATAGATTCAGTGTCCATGACTCTGTCTTTAACAGACAAGAGACGTCTAAAATTGATTTCAGCTTGTCGAAACCTTCAGTCACAATCATTCCCTTCGGTAGCCTTATGCATGGAAATTCTAGGTCTTATGACTGCTGCATCGGACGCGATCCCCTTTGCTCGTTTTCACATGCGACCTCTTCAGCTCTGTATGCTGAATCAATGGTGCAGGGATTACTCAAAGATATGTCAATTAATATCTTTAAAACCGATTGTACGACACTCTCTAACGTGGTGGACAGATCACCATCGTTTAATTCAGGGGGCTTCTTTTGTGCTTCCGACCTGGACTGTAATTTCAACAGATGCAAGTCTCACAGGTTGGGGAGCTGTGTGGGGATCTCTGACGGCACAAGGAGTTTGGGAATCTCAGGAGGTGAGATTACCGATCAATATTTTGGAACTCCGTGCAATTTTCAGAGCTCTTCAGTCTTGGCCTCTTCTGAAGAGAGAATCGTTCATTTGTTTTCAGACAGACAATGTCACAACTGTTGCATACATCAATCATCAAGGAGGGACTCAGTCCTCTGGCTATGAAAGAAGTATCTCGAATTCTGGTTTGGGCGGAATCCAGCTCCTGTCTAATCTCTGCGGTTCATATCCCAGGTATAGACAATTGGGAAGCGGATTATCTCAGTCGCCAAACGTTGCATCCGGGCGAATGGTCTCTTCACCCAGAGGTATTTCTTCAGATTGTTCAAATATGGGAGCTTCCAGAAATAGATCTGATGGCGTCTCATCTAAACAAGAAACTTCCCAGGTATCTGTCCAGATCCCGGGATCCTCAGGCGGAAGCAGTGGATGCATTATCACTTCCTTGGAAGTATCATCCTGCTTATATCTTTCCGCCTCTAGTTCTTCTTCCAAGAGTAATCTCCAAGATTCTGAAGGAATGCTCGTTTGTTCTGCTGGTAGCTCCGGCATGGCCTCACAGGTTTTGGTATGCGGATCTTGTCCGGATGGCCTCTTGCCATCCGTGGACTCTTCCGCTACGACCAGACCTTCTGTCGCAAGGTCCTTTTTTCCATCAGGATCTCAAATCCTTAAATTTAAAGGTATGGAGATTGAACGCTTGATTCTTGGTCAAAGAGGTTTCTCTGACTCTGTGATTAATACTATGTTACAGGCCCGTAAATCTGTATCCAGAGAGATATATTATAGAGTCTGGAAGACTTATATTTCTTGGTGTCTTTCTCATCATTTTTCTTGGCATTCTTTTAGAATTCCAAGAATTTTACAGTTTCTTCAGGATGGTTTAGATAAAGGTTTGTCCGCAAGTTCCTTGAAAGGACAAATCTCTGCTCTTTCTGTTCTTTTTCACAGAAAGATTGCTAATCTTCCTGATATTCATTGTTTTGTACAAGCTTTGGTTCGTATAAAACCTGTCATTAAGTCAATTTCTCCTCCCTGGAGTTTGAATTTGGTTCTAGGGGCTCTTCAAGCTCCTCCGTTTGAACCTATGCATTCATTGGACATTAAATTACTTTCTTGGAAAGTTTTGTTCCTTTTGGCAATCTCTTCTGCCAGAAGAGTTTCTGAATTATCTGCTCTTTCTTGTGAGTCTCCTTTTCTGATTTTTCATCAGGATAAGGCAGTGTTGCAAACTTCTTTTGAATTTTTACCTAAAGTTGTGAATTCCAACAACATTAGTAGAGAAATTGTGGTTCCTTCATTATGTCCTAATCCTAAGAATTCTAAGGAGAAATCGTTACATTCTTTGGATGTTGTTAGAGCTTTGAAATATTATGTTGAAGCTACTAAGTCTTTCCGAAAGACTTCTAGTTTATTTATCTTTTCCGGTTCTAGAAAAGGCCAGAAAGCTTCTGTCATTTCTTTGGCATCTTGGTTGAAATCTTTAATTCATCTTGCCTATGTTGAGTCGGGTAAAACTCCGCCTCAAAGGATTACAGCTCATTCTACTAGGTCAGTTTCTACTTCCTGGGCGTTTAGGAATGAAGCTTCGGTTGATCAGATTTGCAAAGCAGCAACTTGGTCCTCTTTGCATACTTTTACTAAATTCTACCATTTTGATGTATTTTCTTCTTCTGAAGCAGTTTTTGGTAGAAAAGTACTTCAGGCAGCGGTTTCAGTTTGAATCTTCTGCTTATGTTTTTCATTAAACTTTATTTTGGGTGTGGATTATTTTCAGCAGGAATTGGCTGTCTTTATTTTATCCCTCCCTCTCTAGTGACTCTTGCGTGGAAAGATCCACATCTTGGGTAATCATTATCCCATACGTCACTAGCTCATGGACTCTTGCTAATTACATGAAAGAAAACATAATTTATGTAAGAACTTACCTGATAAATTCATTTCTTTCATATTAGCAAGAGTCCATGAGGCCCACCCTTTTTTTGTGGTGGTTATGATTTTTGTATAAAGCACAATTATTCCAATTCCTTATTTTATATGCTTTCCCTCCTTTCTTATCACCCCACTTCTTGGCTATTCGTTAAACTGAATTGTGGGTGTGGTGAGGGGTGTATTTATAGGCATTTTGAGGTTTGGGAAACTTTGCCCCTCCTGGTAGGAATGTATATCCCATACGTCACTAGCTCATGGACTCTTGCTAATATGAAAGAAATGAATTTATCAGGTAAGTTCTTACATAAATTATGTTTTTCTCTTGTAAGGTGTATCCAGTCCACGGATCATCCATTACTTGTGGGATACCAATACCAAAGCTATAGGACACGGATGAAGGGAGGGACAAGGCAGGCGCTTAAAACGGAAGGCACCACTGCCTGCAAGACCTTTCTCCCAAAAATAGCCTCCGAAGAAGCAAAAGTATCAAATTTTAAAATCCCATGTGGAAGCTACCGCTCTAGTAGAATGAGCTGTAATCTTTTCAGGAGGCTGCTGGCCAGCAGTCTCATAAGCTAAGCGTGTTATACTCCTTAGCCAAAAGAAAGAGAGGTTGCCGAAGCCTTTTGGCCTCTCCTCTGTCCAGAGTAGACAACAAACAATGCAGATGTTTGACGAAAATCTTTAGTAGCTTGTAAATAAAACTTTAAAGCACGAACCACGTCAAGATTGTGTAAAAGACGTTCCTTCTTTGAAGAAGGATTAGGACACAGTGACGGTACAACAATGTCCTGATTGATATTCTTATTAGATACCACCTTAGGTAAAAAAACAGGTTTGGTACGTAACACTACCTTATCTGCATGAAAAATGAGATAAGGGGAATCACATTGTAAAGCAGATAACTCCGAAACTCTTCGAGCCAAGGAGATAGCTACTAAAAACAGAACCTTCCAGGATAAGAGCTTAACAATGGAATGCAAAGGTTCAAACGGAACCCCTTGAAGAACCTTAAGAACTAAATTTAAACTCCAAGGCGGAGCAACAGGTTTAAACACAGGCTTGATTCTGACTAAAACCTGACAAAACGCCTGCACGTCTGGAACCTCAGCCAGACGTTTGTGCAAAAGAATAGACAGAGCAGAAATCTGTCCCTTTAAGGAACTAGCTGACAAACCCTTCTCCAATCCTTCTTGGAGAAAAGATAATATCCTAGAAATCCTGACCTTACTCCATGAGTAACCCTTGGATTCACACCAATGAAGATATTTACACCATATCTTATGATAGATTTTCCTGGTGACAGGCTTTCGCGCCTGTATTAAGGTATCAATGACCGACTCGGAGAAACCACGTTTTGATAAAATCAAGCGTTCAATCTCCAAGCAGTCAGCCGCAGAGAAATTAGATTTGGATGGTTGAAAGGACCCTGAAGTAGAAGGTCCTGCCTCAGAGGCAGAGTCCATGGTGGAAAGGATGACATGTTCACCAGATCTGCATACCAAGTCCTGCCTGGCCACGCAGGTGCTATCAAAATTACAGATTCTCTCTCCTGTTTGATCTTGGCAATCAGACGAGGGAGCAGAGGAAACAGTGGAAACACATAAGCCAGGTTGAAGGACCAAGGCGCTGCTAGAGCATCTATCAGCGCTGCCTTGGGATCCCTGGACCTGGATCCGTAACAAGGAAGCTTGGCGTTCTGGCGAGACGCCATGAGATCCAGTTCTGGTTTGCCCCAACGTTGGATCAACTGTGCAAACGCCTCCGGATGAAGCTCCCACTCCCCCGGATGAAAAGTCTGACGACATAGAAAATCTGCCTCCCAGGTCTCTACTCCTGGGATATGGATAGCTGATGGATGGCAGGAGTGAATCTCTGCCCATTGAATTATCTTTGAAACCTCCAACATCGCTAGGGAACTCCTTGTTGTCCGACTGAAATCTGATGAACCTCACTGCCGCTAGCTGAGGCCAAGCCTGAAGAGCTTTGAATATCACTCTTAGTTCCAGAATGTTTATTGGAAGGAGTGCCTCCTCCTGAGTCCACGACCCCTGAGCCTTCAGAGAGTTCCAGACTGCACCCCAGCCCAGAAGGCTGGCATCTGTTGTTACTATTGTCCAATCTGGCCTGCGGAAGGTCATACCTTTGGACAGATGGACCCGAGATAGCCACCAGAGAAGAGAATCCCTGGTCTCTTGATCCAGATTTAGTAGAGGAGACAAATCTGTGTAATCCCCATTCCACTGACTGAGCATGCAGAGTTGCAGCGGTCTGAGATGTAGGCGGGCAAACGGAACTAGGTCCATTGCCGCTACCATTAAGCCGATTACTTCCATACACTGAGCCACCGAAGGGCGAGAAGTATAATAAATAACACGGCAGGAATTTAGAAGTTTTGACAACCTGTCCTCTGTCAGGGCGTCAGAAACAAATGAATTGGCTAGCTTAAGCGCTTTAAGCTTGTCAAGTATATCATCCAATGGAGTTTCTACCTGTAAGGCCTCTTCCAGAGACTCAAACCAGAAGGCCGCAGCAGCAGTGACCGGGGGAATGCATGCAAGAGGCTGGAGAATAAAACCTTGTTGAATAAACATTTTCTTAAGGTAACCCTCTAACTTTTTATCCATTGGATCTAGGAAAGCACAACTGTCCTCGACGGGAATAGTTGTACGCTTAGCTAGGGTAGAAACTGCTCCCTCCACTTTAGGGACCGTTTGCCATAAGTCCCATGTAGCGGCATCTATTGGAAACATTTTCTTAAAAATAGGAGGGGGAGAGAACGGTACACCTGGTCTATCCCATTCCTTAGTAATAATTTCTGAAAACCTTTTAGGTATTGGAAAAACATCAGTGTAAACAGGCACTGCATAGTATTTATCCAATCTACACAATTTCTCTGGCACTATAATGGTGTCACAGTCATCCAGAGTAGCTAAAACCTCCCTGAGCAACACACGGAGGTGTTCAAGCTTAAATTTAAATGTAGACATATCAGAATCAGGTTGAAGCATCTTCCCTGAGTCAGAAAAATCACCCACAGAAAGAAGCTCTCCTGCCTCAGCTTCTGCATATTGTGAGGGGATATCAGACATAGCTACTAAAGCGTCAGAGAGCTCTGTATTTTTTCTAGTCCCAGAGCTGTCTCGCTTTCCTTGTAACCCTGGTAGTTTGGACAATACCGCTGTAAGGGTATGATTCATAACTGCCGCCATGTCTTGTAAAGTAAACGCCATGGGCGTGCTAGATGTACTTGGCGCCACTTGAGCGGGAGTCCCTTGAGCGGGAGTCAAAGGTTCTGACACGTGGGGCGAGTTAGTCGGCATAACTTCCCCCTTGTCAATTTCCTCTGGTGATAAATCTTTTAAAGCCAGAAAATGATCTTTATAACTTAAAGTAAAATCAGTACATTTGGTACACATTCTAAGAGGGGGTTCCACAATGGCTTCTAAACATAATGAACAAGGAGTTTCCTCTATGTCAGGCATGTTTAAACAGACTAGCAATGAGACCAGCAAGCTTGGAAAACACTTTGATAAATGTAAACAAGCAAAAAATAAAAACGGTACTGTGCCTTTAAGAGAAACAAATTTTTGTCAGAAATTGAAAAACAGTGATAAAAAGCCGTAAATCTTATGAAATTTTTACAGTGTGTATAATAGCCTAACAGAGCATTGCACCCACTTGCAAATGGATGATTAACCCCTTAGTTTCAAAACCGGATAAAAAAACCGATATAAACGTTTTTTAACAGTTACAACAAACTGCCACAGCTCTGCTGTGGCCCTACCTGCCCATACAATGACTTTTGAAGGCACAAAAACCCTTTGTAGAGGTCCTAAGTGTTCAGGGGACTACTTCAGGGAAGCTGGAAGTCTCAAGCTGCAAAAACTACTGCACGATTTAGGCCTGAAATTAGGCCCCTCCCAACCTGTACTCACAGTGAGAGGGCCATAAAAACTATCCCTAGGCAAAATCTAGCCAGCCATGTGGAAAAACCTGGGTTTTATCACCAATATGTAGAAAAATAAACGTTTAAACACTTCCAGCAAACGTTATCTTATTTTCAGTAATGTGAGAAAGTAATAAGAATATTACCTTTTACAGCAAGCATGATACTAATCGTTATTAAATCACTGTAATCAGGCTTACCTTAAATAAATCCGGATTAACAGCATTTTCTAGCATATTCATTTCTCTAGAAAAATTTAAACTGCACATACCTCATAGCAGGAGACCCTGCAAGCCATTCCCCCAGCTGAAGTTACCTCATCTCTTCAGTTATGTGTGAGAACAGCAATGGATCTTAGTTACAACCTGCTAAGATCATCAAAAACCACAGGCAGACTCTTCTTCTACTTTCTGCCTGAGGCTAAAACAGTACAACTCCGGTACCATTTGAAAATAATAAACTTTTGATTGAAGATAAACTACATAAATTCACCACATCTCTAGCTACTTCCTATCGTGTCGAGAGCTGCAAGAGAATGACTGGTAGTGGCAGTTAGGGGAGGAGTTATATAGACAGCTCTGCTGTGGATGATCCTCTTGCAGCTTCCTGTTGGGAAGGAGAATATCCCACAAGTAATGGATGATCCGTGGACTGGATACACCTTACAAGAGAAATTAATGTTTCTGCCGGTTTGGTTTAGGAGATATTGTGCATTATTTTTTAATGAAACAAATATACCATTTGTTTGTACTGCGTTTGTGCCGGTTTGGTTTTGAAGATATTGTGCATTATATTACTTATATCTATCAAGATCAATAAAGTTTGGTCCATATTTCAGTTGGGGGGGGGGGGGGGGGGGCTAGCCCGGTGATCACCCCTCCCCGCACACAAACTAGGATTGTGAATACCGCCTCTTGCATGATAGACCTAATGAAAAAAAAAAAAAAAACAGTTGATATAACGTATATATCTATCATAATCAATAACATTTTGTCCAGATTTCAGTTGAGGGGGGGGGGGGGGGGCTAGCCCTACTCATTAAAAATGCAATATCTCAGTAATTAGATTAGAGCTAACAACTTTTGGCTCATCAAACCTGATCTAAGGTGGAGCTATCAGAATCAATAACATTTTGTCATTTCTTTCCTAAGATACGGTGAGTCTCTGGAATCCTCAATTACTGTTGGGAATATCACTCCTGGCCAGCAGGAGGAGGCAAAGAGCACCACAGCAAAGCTGTTAAGTATCCCTCCCCTTCCCACAATCCCCAGTCATTCTCTTTGCCTTCGGTGCAAGGAGGAGGTGAAGTTTTGGTGTATCAATATGAATTCTTCAAATAAGAGTTTATTATTTTGAAAGCCAGAGTAGGTTTGCTCTGATCTTTCCTCCTTGGATTTACATCCCAACATTTCAAAAGAGGGACCCCCCCCCCCCATGGCAAAAAAAATTAAATGTGGTGGGCAAGAGCAGGGACAGGGCTTTAAAAAATAAATAAAAAAAATCATAAGACCAAAGTAATATAAATAAAATTCTAAATAAAGTCATATATTTTAGTACTCTTATGTATACACTTATACATGCAGAAACACACACACTACATAGCATACACTTATACATGCAGATACACACACACACTACATAGCGTACACTTATACATGCAGATACACACACACACACACACACACACACTACATAGCATACACTTATACATGCAGATACACACACACACACACACACACACACACACAGCATACACCCGCACGCGTGTAGATACACACTACATAACATACTTGTACAGGCAGATACACACACACACACACACACAGCAAACACTTATACGTGCAGATACAGACACTACATAGTATACACTTATACATGCAGATATATACACACACACACTATATAGCATACACTTATACATGCAGATACACACTACATAACATACACTTATACAGGCAGATACACACACAACACAGCATACACTTATACGTGCAGATACAGACACAACATAGTATACACTTATGCATGCAGATACACACACACACACACACACACTACATAGCTTACATTTATACATGCAGACACGCATACTACATAGCATACACCTATACGTGCAGATACAGACACTACATAGTATACACTTATACATGCAGATACACACACACACACACACACTCTACATAGCTTACATTTATACATGCAGACACATACTACATAGCATAGTGCATACACTTATACATGCAGACACACAGACACTATATAGCATACACTTATACATGCAGATACAGACACTACATAGCAAACACTAATACCTGCAGATACACACACACACACACACTACATAGCATACACTTATACATGCAGATACACACACACACACACACACACACACACACACACTTATACATGCAGATACACATACACTGCAGGTATGAGTGTATACTATGTAGAGATACACAAACATAGCTTGCATTTATACATGCAGACACACATAGCATACACCTATACATGCAGATACAGACACTGCATAGTATACACTTATACATGCAGATACACATACACACACACACACACACACACACTACATAGCATACACTTATACATGCAGATACACTGCAGGTATAAGTGTATACTATGTAGAGATACACACATACATACACATACACACACACACACACACACACTATACACTTATACATGCAGACACACACACACACAACATAGTATACACTTATACATGCAGACACACACTATATAGCATACACCTATACGTGCAGATACAGACACTACATAGTATACACTTATACATGCAGAAACACACACACTCTACATAGCTTACATTTATACATGCAGACACATACTACATAGCATACACTTATACATGCAGACACACACACACAAACTACATAGCTTACACTTATACATGCAGATACAGACACTTCATAGCAAACACTAATACCTGCAGATACACACACACACACACACACACACACTACATTGCTTACATTTATACATGCAGACACACATAGCATACACCTATACGTGCAGATACAGACACTACATAGTATACACTTATACATGCAGACATACACACACACACACACACACTACATAGCATACACTTATACATGCAGATACACATACACTGCAGGTATAAGTGTATACTATGTAGAGATACATACACACACACACACACACACACACACACTACATAGCATACACCTATACGTGCAGATACAGACACTACATAGTATACACTTATACATGCAGATACACACACACACACACACACACACACACACACACACACACTCTACATAGCTTACATTTATACATGCAGGCACATACTACATAGCATACACCTATACATGCAGATACAGACACTTCATAGCAAACACTAATACCTGCAGATACACACACACACACACACTACATAGCATACACTTATATATGCAGATACAGACACTACATAGTATACACTTATACATGCAGATACATACACACCATACATTTATACATGCAGACACACATACTACATAGCATACACTTATACATGCAGACACACACACACACACACTGCATAGCATACACTTATACATGCAGATACATAGACACTACATAGTATACACTTATACCTGCATATATACACACACACACACACACACACACACACACACACTACATAGCATACACCTATACATGCAGATACAGACACTTCATAGCAAACACTAATACCTGCAGATACACACACACACACACACACACACACTACATAGCATACACATATATATGCAGATACAGACACTACATAGTATACACTTATACATGCAGATACATACACACCATACATTTATACATGCAGACACACATACTACATAGCATACACTTATACATGCAGACACACACACACTGCATAGCATACACTTATACATGCAGATACATAGACACTACATAGTATACACTTATACCTGCATATATACACACACACACACTACATAGCATACACTTATACCTGCAGACACACACACTACATAGCTTACATTTATACATACAGACACACATACTACATTGTATCTGTATGTATAAGTGTGTGTATGAGCATACACTTATACATACAGATACGCACACACTACATAGCTTACACTTATAAATGCAGATACACACACACACACACACACACACACACACACTCTTAAAGTATCTGTATTTCATTGTATTGGGTCCTGGGGTTGGCAAGCACATTAGCTGGCAGTCTGTGGCTGCCACTGTTCATTATCCTGGTGTTGGCACTTCTCATCGTATAAAACTGAAGGCATGCTAGTATTATCACCAGGGGTTAGACGTCATCTCTACCAGAGGTAGGTTAGAGAGGCCACCATTACCTGAGGTCAGAGGGTATACAGCCATCTTACTCCTGCTTAACCCACACACACCATTCCTTTTCCACAGGGAATCTAACAGGTATCTAACCCTGGGAGAGAAAAGCCAGCTGCTTCGAGTATGGGCCTAATAGAATTTGTTTTTATTTTTATAAATGCATGGGGCAATGCGGAACAGATGGCTAGCAACCAGGGACAGACCCCTAAAATTGGGACTGTCCTACAAAAATCGGGACAGTTTGGGGGGTATGGGTTTAGCTGTACTCCATGTCAGTCTCTTCAGTAGGGCAGTGGTAGCTTTCAAGCAGTTAGGAACTTGTGAGGTGGGCCTCACTGCGATTTCTTAACAGGTTGCTGCCCTTATGTAGAAAGCCAGAGTAGGTTTACTCTGTCCATCCTTGTTTTTACAGGTCTCTGTGAGGAGTGGCTTCCTCTCATGCCAGATGAGCTGTCCTCCTGCCGGACAGCCTAAGGTGCAGGTAAGTGCCATTTTTCTTTTGTCTTACTGGAAAAAGATCACTGGCACTAAAATCAGGAGCTGCACTAGTTATGAGGTTTATGCCTGAGATGTTAAACAGGCTTTTATGGCAGAGCGCAAGCACTGCAAGTGGCATTTGAGCTGGTAATTGGTGGTTCAGTGTGTTTAACTTCACTATTCAATCGGATGGATAATTGTGTGTTGGGGTTCTTTATAAGCATGGAACATATTACTTGTTTTAGAATTGGACCGTAATTGGTGATCTGAGCAAGTTTCTAAGAGTGCGTTGGCCTTTAATGGCTGTCGGGACCGCCTCTGGTGAAAGGGAGGCGGATCCTTTTTCCTCTAGCGTTTTTTTTTTTTCTTCAGTCAAACTCTTGCTTTCCTTTACCTCAGTGGCGCAGCTTTTAGGATTGTTGTTTTACTCTGCGGAGACTTCCGGAGCTTCTACGATCAAGTGAGGAAGACACAGCGTTCCAGGTCTAACAGTATTCCGTTTATGTCAGCGGAATTAAGGTGTTGAAGTCGTTTTCCACTCCGGAGTGCTGAGGGGGCAGGTAGGCACCTCAGTAAAACACTGAGGTGTAGAGGTGTTTGTGTTTATTCCTCCGTAGTGGAGGAGATATTGCCCTTTTTGTTTACTATTAAATTACATTAAAATATCAGTCCCAAAAGAGTCAGAAATTCCACCCTGTTTTTTTTCAAAGGTACAGTTTTAAAGAAAAATATTTTAATTTTTTTCCCCCTGCTCTTTGTCTGCAATATGTACCTAGAGTTATTGTTACATGTAAGCATTGTGGGGGGAATAACCAAGTTGAACCCCCTTTGCCTTTTTTGTTCTCCTTGTATTGAGAGGACATTAATGTTTAAATAGAGGCTTTTTGATGCTGAGCCACCACTCTCTCTGGTTGCTGCTGCTCAGGCTATGCCGCAGCTTTCTCCAGAAACACCCCAAGCCTTAACGGCGTCACATGCAGTGCCTTGCGGTTCCTCACAATCTCCTGGAGGAGAGTTTTTGTGTTTTTTTTGCATGCAGAAATTGCCGCCCAGGTAATCTCTGCGGTATTTGAGGCGTTAGCTGCCTTTCCCATACTTCAGGGAAGACGCAAGAGGAAAATTTTACTAATCTGATTAAGGTTTTATGATCCTGTTCCGGCTAACAAAGTTGCTCTTTCTCATAAATCTGAAGTGGAGGATACGACGGTAGCCTCTGTGGGTGGAATCTGATTCAGACAGTATAATTCCTTCTTCTGTTACTGAAGTTGTATCCTTCAGGTTTAAGCTTGAACACCTCCGTGTCTTATTAAAGGATGTTTTAGCTACCCTGGACGACTGATACTCCTGTCGTTGTCAACCCTAAGAAATCTAGTAAATTAGATGCTTTGATGTTCCCTCCTCTGTAGAGGTGTTTACTGTGCCAGACCAGGCTACAGAGATTATTACTCGAATGGGAGAAACCTGGGATTCCCTTTTCCCCTTCACTGGTTTTTAAAAAGATGTTTCTGGTGGCTGACTCCATTAAGGAGTTGTGGCAGACGATGCCCAAGGTGGAAGGGGCGATTTCTACTCTGGCTAAGAGAATTACTATTCCTATAGAGGATAGTTGATCTTTCAAGGATCCAATGGACAAGAAGCTGGAGGCTTATTTGAAAAATATGTATATTCATCAAAGTCTCCAATGGCAACCTGCAGTGTGTATTGCTACTGTGACAAACACTGCAGCCTACTGGTTTGATGCATTGTCTGAGTCTCTCCAATCAGAGACTCCTTTGGAGGAGATTCAGGATAGGATTAAGGCTCTTAAAGGGACACTGTACCCAAATTTTTTCTTTTGTAATTCAGAAAGAGCATGCAATTTTAAGCAACTTTCTAATTTACTCATATTATCAATTTTTCTTCGTTCTCTTGCTATCATTATTTGAAAAAGAAGGCATCTAAGCTTTTTTTTGGTTTTAGTACTCTGGACAGCACTTTTTTATTGGTGGATGGATTTATCCACCAATCAGCAAGGACAACCCAGGTTGTTCACCAAAAATGGGCCGGCATCTAAACTTATATTCTTGCATTTCAAATAAAGATACCAAGAGAATTAAGAAAATTTGATAATAGGAGTAAATTAGAAAGTTGCTTAAAATTTCATGCTCAGTCTGAATCACAAAAGAAAAATTTTGAGTACAGTGTCCCTTTAAGTTAGCCAATTTCTTCCAAGTCTAAACTTTTGGCGATTCCCTACAATGGTAAGACCTGGTTTAGCAAAAATAATTTTCGATATTGCGGGTGGTAAAGGGTAATATCTGTCTCAAGATATGAAAAATAGCCCGAAAGGATGTCTGAGTAATTTTTGTTCCTTTCGTAACTTCAGAGGTAAGTCTTCCCCCGCCTCTGCCAAGCAGGAACAGTCCAAACCTTCTTTGGAAACCCAGTGTAGATGACTTAATCTCACCATGAGATCGTTATTTAGCTAATATATACACCTTATTCTATACATTTCAGAAACTACAACATGAATTTTTTGTAATATTGCATACATTATTTCCTCCTCAATCGGAGGATTGATTTATGTTTAATTGAAAACAGAAAAGTTTGGGGAGATATATATAATAAAAAGTCTACACACCCCTGTTAAAATGGCAGGTTTCTGTGATGTAAAAAAATGAGACAAAGATAAGTCATTTCAGATTTTTTCCAATTTAAATGTGACATAAACTGTGCAACTAAATTGAAAAACAATTTAATCAAAAAGCAAATATGCAACAGCACTACACTTGGTGGAAGGAAGATGCCTACAGTATATCTGGTTATGATTAAAGGGACACTGAACCCAAATTTTTTCCTTTCGTGATTCAGATAGAGCATGCAGTTTTAAGCAACTTTATAATTTACTCCTATTATCAATTTTTCTTTGTTCTCTTGCTATCTTTATTTAAAAAAGAAAGTCCAGACCTTGGACAGCACTTGTTTATTGGTGGATGAATATATCCACCAATCAGCAAGAACAACCCAGGTTGTTCACCAAAACTTACATTCTTGATTTTCAAGTAAAGATACCAAGAGAATGAAGAACATTTGCTAATAGGAGTAAATTAGAAAGTAGCTTAAAATTGCATGCTCTATCTGAATCACAAAAGAAAAAATTTGGGTTCAGTGTCCCTTTAACCTTGTGTTGGCTGGAGTGCTGATGCATAGGTAAAACTTGTGAGGGTTTTGTCAAAAAAAGATTTTGACCGAAATATGCATCTAAATAGCACTTCTCACTCCCTATTGTTTTTGAGATTGATTACATCATTATCAGGGGTGTGACTGAGTGATTTATTTAAAATTTAACTTTTATTTAAAAAAACACAGATTGTAATGTAGACTGGTTGGAATACTGAGTATCACTTTGGCTCAAAGTTCTAGTGTGGGTAATCTAAAACGATGGACTATATTCTAGAAATGGGGCATTCAATGCTGGATCAGTATGTGGATTCTTGATCTCTCAATTTTGTCTAATATAAGCAGTCAAGTTGTCAGATATCAATACAAGTGGCCCTCGTTTTACAACGGTTCAATTTACATCGTTTCAGAATAACAACCTTTTTTTCCAGTCATGTGACTGCTATTGAAAAGCATTGAGAAGCAGTGCATTTATTAAAATAGCCAGTAGGTGGAGCTGTCCGCTTGTGTTGCAGCAAAGCCAAGCAAGCTGAAATTAATTAGTTTAACCAGACCTGAGCTATCGAGCAGATTTCAAAGGAACAAGATCTTCCTGTCTATAAATCAGTCTAGATTGGAATGCATAGAAAGAACTGTTTGCAGAAAAATGCAAGTGAAGTCTGTGTTGTGTGATTATTTTATTAGGTTTATATTGCTGTTTAGCATTTAAAGTCTTCATTTCAAAGCTTTAAAAATAACGTATTGGGTATTACTTATGACAATTTTGAGAGGGGCCTGGAACCTATCTCCCTGACTTCCCATTCACTTACATTATAAACTGGGTTTCAATTTACAATGGTTTTGATTTACAACCATTCCTTCTGGAACCTAACCCCGGCGTATACTGGGGGCTACCTGTATTTTCCCTTGATTTAGGAGCTTAAAATAAACTTAATTGTGTATTAGGTTGTATAAATCTGCTATAAGAGCATATTGGGTATTGCACGTGTTTACTGCAAATAACTAGGATAGCTACAGGTTAAATTTGCTGGGTTGGTGCCCTGCTGGGTTGATCATATATTGAAATTCACCCTATATAGGTTTATAGCAGTTAAAAAATGATATTGCTCGTCATAATATGGATAGACACCAATATGAGTATATAGGTATTTGCTATTTGGTGAATAGCATGTAGATTTTCCGTGTTACATGTTATGTGATTAACTAATAATTAACATATAGATGTTGTGCGGGCTCTTAAAGTTTATTTGCAGGCAACTAAGGACTTTCGCCAGTCTTCTGCATTGTTTGTTTTTCTGGGAAAATCAAAGGTCAGAAAGCTACTGCTACCTCTCTTGCTCTTTGGTTGAGAAGTATTATTCATTTGGCGTATGAGACTGCTGGACAGCAGCCCCATGAGAGAATCACAGCTCATTCCACTAGGGCTGTTTCTTCTTCTTTGGCTTTAAAAAATGCAGCTTATGTGGAACAGATTTGCAAGGCTGCAACTTGGTCCTCTTTGCATACTTTTTCCAAATGTGATTCTTTTGCCTCGGCTGAGGCTTCTTTTGGGAGACTTGAACCTCCATAAAGGCACCACCGCTTGAAGAACCAGACAGGTAACCTAAAGAAATCATCAGTATCCTCTAGCTTGGGTATTGATTCCCAACAGTAATTGACGATTCTGTGGACTCACCGTATCTGGAGGGAAATACATTTAACAGGTAAGCAAACATTTTGTTATTTCATATTTTAGAGTAGATCTAACGAAAAAAACAGTTGATCTAACCTGATCTAACAAATGGAATGATCGTTTGTTAAAATTTTGAATACGGGGGGGGGGGGGGGGGGCTAACCTGGGTAAGGTATATTGCCACCTTTTTCAAAGGCTGTCAGTAAAAATCCATTTTGTAACTGACTCAATTTAAATTTAATTACGCTTACAATTGTCCACTTCTGACAGGATTTTAAATAATATGAAAATCAGATACCCAATTTCTTCCTCTTATTGATCTGTCAGTTAGAGAATTTTAGATCACTGAATGCATTTAGAGAGTTAAAATATTAACAAACTTTCAATTCACAGAAACACTTCTTTATGGTTAGAATGCACATAATTACAAAGAGCGTGAATATATTATTTCTTTCATGTAATTAGCAAGAGTCCATGAGCTAGTGACGTATGGGATACGTATGTGGATTATTTTCAGCAGGAATTGGCTGTCTTTATTTCTTTCATGTAATTAGCAAGAGTCCATGAGCTAGTGACGTATGGGATATACATTCCTACCAGGAGGGGCAAAGTTTCCCAAACCTCAAAATGCCTATAAATACACCCCTCACCACACCCACAATTCAGTTTTACAAACTTTGCCTCCGATGGAGGTGGTGAAGTAAGTTTGTGCTAGATTCTACGTTGATATGCGCTCCGCAGCAAGTTGGAGCCCGGTTTTCCTCAGCGTGCAGTGAATGTCAGAGGGATGTGAGGAGAGTATTGCCTATTTGAATACAGTGATCTCCTTCTACGGGGTCTATTTCATAGGTTCTCTGTTATCGGTCGTAGAGATTCATCTCTTACCTCCCTTTTCAGATCGACGATATACTCTTATATATACCATTACCTCTGCTGATTCTCGTTTCAGTACTGGTTTGGCTTTATACAAACATGTAGATGAGTGTCCTGGGGTAAGTAAATCTTATTTTCTGTGACACTCTAAGCTATGGTTGGGCACTTTGTTTATAAAGTTCTAAATATATGTATTCAAACATTTATTTGCCTTGACTCAGAATGTTCAACTTTCCTTATTTTCAGACAGTCAGTTTCATATTTGGGATAATGCATTTGATTTAATCATTTTTTCTTACCTTCAAAAATTTGACTTTTTTCCCTGTGGGCTGTTAGGCTCGCGGGGGCTGAAAATGCTTCATTTTATTGCGTCATTCTTGGCGCGGATTTTTTTGGCGCAAAAATTCTTTTCCGTTTCTGGCGTCATACGTGTCGCCGGAAGTTGCGTCATTTTTTTGACGTTATTTTGCGCCAAAAATGTCGGCGTTCCGGATGTGGCGTCATTTTGGCGCCAAAAAGCATTTAGGCGCCAAATAATGTGGGCGTCTTATTGGCGCTAAAAAATATGGGCGTCCCTTTTGTCTCCACATTATTTAAGTCTCATTTTTCATTGCTTCTGGTTGCTAGAAGCTTGTTTTTTGGCATTTTTTCCCATTCCTGAAACTGTCATTTAAGGAATTTGATCAATTTTGCTTTATATGTTGTTGTTTTTTCTCTTACATATTGCAAGATGTCTCACGTTGCATCTGAGTCAGAAGATACTACAGGAAAATCGCTGTCTAGTGCTGGATCTACCAAAGCTAAGTGTATCTGCTGTAAACTTTTGGTAGCTATTCCTCCAGCTGTTGTTTGTATTGATTGTCATGACAAACTTGTTAAAGCAGATAATATTTCCTTTAGTAAAGTACCATTGCCTGTTGCAGTTCCTTCAACATCTAAGGTGCAGAATGTTCCTGATAACATAAGAGATTTTGTTTCTGAATACATAAAGAAGGCTATGTCTGTTATTTCTCCTTCTAGTAAACGTAAAAAATCTTTTAAAACTTCTCTCCCTACAGATGAATTTTTAAATGAACATCATCATTCTGATTCTGATAACTCTTCTGGTTCAGAGGATTCTGTCTCAGAGGTTGATGCTGATAAATCTTCATATTTATTTAAAATGGAATTTATTCGTTCTTTACTTAAAGAAGTTCTAATTGCTTTAGAAATAGAGGATTCTGGTCCTCTTGATACTAATTCTAAACGTTTGGATAAGGTATTTAAATCTCCTGTGGTTATTCCAGAAGTTTTTCCTGTTCCTAATGCTATTTCTGCAGTAATTTCCAAAGAATGGGATAAATTGGGTAATTCATTTACTCCCTCTAAACGTTTTAAGCAATTATATCCTGTGCCGTCTGACAGATAAGAATTTTGGGACAAAACCCCTAAAGTTGATGGGGCTATTTCTACCCTTGCTAAACGTACTACTATTCCTACGTCAGATGGTACTTCGTTTAAGGATCCTTTAGATAGGAAAATTGAGTCCTTTCTAAGAAAAGCTTATCTCTGATGAAGCGCATGTGCCCATGCGCGAAACGCGTAAGATAGGAGCTTACCCTGTGTCTGATGATAAGCCTGCTCCTGAATAAAACTTCATTTCATCTACCTCAAGTCTCAGCATTCCTTTTTCCTCATTCGTAAGAAAAGCTTATCTGTGTTCAGGTAATCTTCTTAGACCTGCTATATCTTTGGCTGATGTTGCTGCAGCTTCAACTTGTTGGTTGGAAACCTTAGCGCAACAAGTAACACATCATGATTCTCATGATATTATTATTCTTCTTCAGCATGCTAATAATTTTATCTTTGATGCCATCTTTGATATTATCAGAGTTGATGTCAGGTTTATGTCTCTAGCTATTTTAGCTAGAAGAGCTTTATGGCTTAAGACTTGGAATGCTGATATGGCTTCTAAATCAACTCTACTTTCCATTTCTTTCCAGGGTAACAAATTATTTGGTTCTCAGTTGGATTCTATTATTTCAACTGTTACTGGTGGGAAAGGAACTTTTTTACCACAGGATAAAAAATCTAAGGGTAAAAACAGAGCTAATAATCGTTTTCGTTCCTTTCGTTTCAACAAAGAACAAAAACCTGATCCTTCATCCTCAGGAGCAGTTTCAGTTTGGAAACCATCTCCAATCTGGAATAAATCCAAGCCAGCCAGAAAGGCAAAGCCTGCTTCTAAGTCCACATGAAGGTGCGGCCCTCATTCCAGCTCAGCTGGTAGGGGGTAGGTTACGTTTTTTCAAAGAAATTTGGATCAATTCTGTTCACAATCTTTGGATTCAGAACATTGTTTCAGAAGGGTACAGAATTGGTTTCAAGATGAGACCTCCTGCAAAGAGATTTTTTTCTTTCCCGTGTCCCAGTAAATCCAGTAAAAACAGAATTTATGTTTACCTGATAAATTGCTTTCTCCAACGGTGTGTCCGGTCCACGGCGTCATCCTTACTTGTGGGATATTCTCTTCCCCAACAGGAAATGGCAAAGAGCCCAGCAAAGCTGGTCACATGATCCCTCCTAGGCTCCGCCTACCCCAGTCATTCGACCGACGTTAAGGAGGAATATTTCCATAGGAGAAACCATATGATACCGTGGTGACTGTAGCTAAAGAAAATAAAATATCAGACCTGATTAAAAAACCAGGGCGGGCCGTGGACCGGACACACCGTTGGAGAAAGCAATTTATCAGGTAAACATAAATTCTGTTTTCTCCAACATAGGTGTGTCCGGTCCACGGCGTCATCCTTACTTGTGGGAACCAATACCAAAGCTTTAGGACACGGATGAAGGGAGGGAGCAAATCAGGTCACCTAAATGGAAGGCACCACGGCTTGCAAAACCTTTCTCCCAAAAATAGCCTCAGAAGAAGCAAAAGTATCAAACTTGTAAAATTTGGTAAAAGTGTGCAGTGAAGACCAAGTCGCTGCCCTACATATCTGATCAACAGAAGCCTCGTTCTTGAAGGCCCATGTGGAAGCCACAGCCCTAGTGGAATGAGCTGTGATTCTTTCGGGAGGCTGCCGTCCGGCAGTCTCGTAAGCCAATCTGATGATGCTTTTAATCCAAAAAGAGAGAGAGGTAGAAGTTGCTTTTTGACCTCTCCTTTTACCGGAATAAACAACAAACAAGGAAGATGTTTGTCTAAAATCCTTTGTAGCATCTAAATAGAATTTTAGAGCGCGAACAACATCCAAATTGTGCAACAAACGTTCCTTCTTCGAAACTGGTTTCGGACACAGAGAAGGTACGATAATCTCCTGGTTAATGTTTTTGTTAGAAACAACTTTTGGAAGAAAACCAGGTTTAGTACGTAAAACCACCTTATCTGCATGGAACACCAGATAAGGAGGAGAACACTGCAGAGCAGATAATTCTGAAACTCTTCGAGCAGAAGAAATTGCAACCAAAAACAAAACTTTCCAAGATAATAACTTAATATCAACGGAATGTAAGGGTTCAAACGGAACCCCCTGAAGAACTGAAAGAACTAAGTTGAGACTCCAAGGAGGAGTCAAAGGTTTGTAAACAGGCTTGATTCTGACCAGAGCCTGAACAAAGGCTTGAACATCTGGCACAGCTGCCAGCTTTTTGTGAAGTAACACAGACAAGGCAGAAATCTGTCCCTTCAGGGAACTTGCAGATAATCCCATTTCCAATCCTTCTTGAAGGAAGGATAGAATCTTAACCTTGTCCCAAGGGAATCCTTTAGATTCACACCAACAGATATATTTTTTCCAAATTTTGTGGTAAATCTTTCTAGTTACAGGCTTTCTGGCCTGAACAAGAGTATCGATAACAGAATCTGAGAACCCTCGCTTCGATAAGATCAAGCGTTCAATCTCCAAGCAGTCAGCTGGAGTGAGACCAGATTCGGATGTTCGAACGGACCCTGAACAAGAAGGTCTCGTCTCAAAGGTAGCTTCCATGGTGGAGCCGATGACATATTCACCAGATCTGCATACCAAGTCCTGCGCGGCCACGCAGGAGCTATCAAGATCACCGACGCCCTCTCCTGATTGATCCTGGCTACCAGCCTGGGAATGAGAGGAAACGGCGGGAACACATAAGCTAGTTTGAATGTCCAAGGTGCTACTAGTGCATCCACTAGAGCCGCCTTGGGATCCCTGGATCTGGACCCGTAGCAAGGAACTTTGAAGTTCTGACGAGAGGCCATCAGATCCATGTCTGGAATGCCCCACAGTTGAGTGACTTGGGCAAAGATTTCCGGATGGAGTTCCCACTCCCCCGGATGCAATGTCTGACGACTCAGAAAATCCGCTTCCCAATTTTCCACTCCTGGGATGTGGATAGCAGACAGGTGGCAGGAGTGAGACTCCGCCCATAGAATGATTTTGGTCACTTCTTCCATCGCTAGGGAACTCCTTGTTCCCCCCTGATGGTTGATGTACGCAACAGTTGTCATGTTGTCTGATAGAAACCGTATGAACTTGGCCCTCGCTAGCTGAGGCCAAGCCTTGAGAGCATTGAATATCGCTCTCAGTTCCAGAATATTTATCGGTAGAAGAGATTCTTCCCGAGACCAAAGACCCTGAGCTTTCAGGGATCCCCAGACCGCGCCCCAGCCCATCAGACTGGCGTCAGTCGTGACAATGACCCACTCTGGTCTGCGGAAGGTCATCCCTTGTGACAGGTTGTCCAGGGACAGCCACCAACGGAGTGAGTCTCTGGTCCTCTGATTTACTTGTATCTTCGGAGACAAGTCTGTATAGTCCCCATTCCACTGACTGAGCATGCACAGTTGTAATGGTCTTAGATGAATGCGCGCAAAAGGAACTATGTCCATTGCCGCTACCATCAAACCTATCACTTCCATGCACTGCGCTATGGAAGGAAGAGGAACGGAACGAAGTATCCGACAAGAGTCTAGAAGTTTTGTTTTTCTGGCTTCTGTCAGAAAAATCCTCATTTCTAAGGAATCTATTATTGTTCCCAAGAAGGGAACCCTTGTTGACGGAGATAGAGAACTCTTTTCCACGTTCACTTTCCATCCGTGAGATCTGAGAAAGGCCAGGACAATGTCCGTGTGAGCCTTTGCTTGAGGAAGGGACGACGCTTGAATCAGAATGTCGTCCAAGTAAGGTACTACGGCAATGCCCCTTGGTCTTAGCACAGCTAGAAGGGACCCTAGTACCTTTGTGAAAATCCTTGGAGCAGTGGCTAATCCGAAAGGAAGCGCCACGAACTGGTAATGCTTGTCCAGGAATGCGAACCTTAGGAACCGATGATGTTCCTTGTGGATAGGAATATGTAGATACGCATCCTTTAAATCCACCGTGGTCATGAATTGACCTTCCTGGATGGAAGGAAGAATTGTTCGAATGGTTTCCATCTTGAACGATGGAACCTTGAGAAACTTGTTTAAGATCTTGAGATCTAAGATTGGTCTGAACGTTCCCTCTTTTTTGGGAACTATGAACAGATTGGAGTAGAACCCCATCCCTTGTTCTCCTAATGGAACAGGATGAATCACTCCCATTTTTAACAGGTCTTCTACACAATGTAAGAATGCCTGTCTTTTTATGTGGTCTGAAGACAACTGAGACCTGTGGAACCTCCCCCTTGGGGGAAGCCCCTTGAACTCCAGAAAATAACCTTGGGAGACTATTTCTAGCGCCCAAGGATCCAGAACATCTCTTGCCCAAGCCTGAGCGAAGAGAGAGAGTCTGCCCCCCACCAGATCCGGTCCCGGATCGGGGGCCAACATTTCATGCTGTCTTGGTAGCAGTGGCAGGTTTCTTGGCCTGCTTTCCCTTGTTCCAGCCTTGCATTGGTCTCCAAGCTGGCTTGGCTTGAGAAGTATTACCCTCTTGCTTAGAGGACGTAGCACTTTGGGCTGGTCCGTTTCTACGAAAGGGACGAAAATTAGGTTTATTTTTGGCCTTGAAAGGCCGATCCTGAGGAAGGGCGTGGCCCTCACCCCCAGTGATATCAGAGATAATCTCTTTCAAGTCAGGGCCAAACAGCGTTTTCCCCTTGAAAGGAATGTTAAGTAGCTTGTTCTTGGAAGACGCATCAGCTGACCAAGATTTCAACCAAAGCGCTCTGCGCGCCACAATAGCAAACCCAGAATTCTTAGCCGCTAACCTAGCCAATTGCAAAGTGGCGTCTAAGGTGAAAGAATTAGCCAATTTGAGAGCATTGATTCTGTCCATAATCTCCTCATAAGGAGGAGAATCACTATCGACCGCCTTTACCAGCTCATCGAACCAGAAACACGCGGCTGTAGCGACAGGGACAATGCATGAAATTGGTTGTAGAAGGTAACCCTGCTGAACAAACATCTTTTTAAGTAAACCTTCTAATTTTTTATCCATAGGATCTTTGAAAGCACAACTATCTTCTATGGGTATAGTGGTGCGTTTGTTTAAGGTGGAAACCGCTCCCTCGACCTTGGGGACTGTCTGCCATAAGTCCTTTCTGGGGTCGACCATAGGAAACAATTTTTTAAATATGGGGGGAGGGACGAAAGGAATACCGGGCCTTTCCCATTCTTTATTTACAATGTCCGCCACCCGCTTGGGTATAGGAAAAGCTTCTGGGAGCCCCGGGACCTCTAGGAACTTGTCCATTTTACATAGTTTCTCTGGGATGACCAACTTGTCACAATCATCCAGAGTGGATAATACCTCCTTAAGCAGAATGCGGAGATGTTCCAACTTAAATTTAAACGTAATCACATCAGGTTCAGCTTGTTGAGAAATGTTCCCTGAATCAGTAATTTCTCCCTCAGACAAAACCTCCCTGGCCCCATCAGACTGGTTTAGGGGCCCTTCAGAACCATTATTATCAGCGTCGTCATGCTCTTCAGTATCTAAAACAGAGCAGTCGCGCTTACGCTGATAAGTGTGCATTTTGGCTAAAATGTTTTTGACAGAATTATCCATTACAGCCGTTAATTGTTGCATAGTAAGGAGTATTGGCGCGCTAGATGTACTAGGGGCCTCCTGAGTGGGCAAGACTCGTGTAGACGAAGGAGGGAATGATGCAGTACCATGCTTACTCCCCTCACTTGAGGAATCATCTTGGGCATCATTGTCATTGTCACATAAATCACATTTATTTAAATGAGAAGGAACTCTGGCTTCCCCACATTCAGAACACAGTCTATCTGGTAGTTCAGACATGTTAAACAGGCATAAACTTGATAACAAAGTACAAAAAACGTTTTAAAATAAAACCGTTACTGTCACTTTAAATTTTAAACTGAACACACTTTATTACTGCAATTGCGAAAAAATATGAAGGAATTGTTCAAAATTCACCAAAATTTCACCACAGTGTCTTAAAGCCTTAAAAGTATTGCACACCAAATTTGGAAGCTTTAACCCTTAAAATAACGGAACCGGAGCCGTTTTTAACTTTAACCCCTTTACAGTCCCTGGTATCTGCTTTGCTGAGACCCAACCAAGCCCAAAGGGGAATACGATACCAAATGACGCCTTCAGAAAGTCTTTTCTATGTATCAGAGCTCCTCACACATGCGACTGCATGTCATGCCTCTCAAAAACAAGTGCGCAACACCGGCGCGAAAATGAGGCTCTGCCTATGATTTGGGAAAGCCCCTAAAGAATAAGGTGTCTAAAACAGTGCCTGCCGATATAATCTTATCAAAATACCCAGATTAAATGATTCCTCAAGGCTAAATATGTGTTAATAATGAATCGATTTAGCCCAGAAAAAGTCTACAGTCTTAATAAGCCCTTGTGAAGCCCTTATTTACTATCTTAATAAACATGGCTTACCGGATCCCATAGGGAAAATGACAGCTTCCAGCATTACATCGTCTTGTTAGAATGTGTCATACCTCAAGCAGCAAGAGACTGCTCACTGTTCCCCCAACTGAAGTTAATTGCTCTCAACAGTCCTGTGTGGAACAGCCGTGGATTTTAGTAATGGTTGCTAAAATCATTTTCCTCATACAAACAGAAATCTTCATCTCTTTTCTGTTTCTGAGTAAATAGTACATACCAGCACTATTTTAAAATAACAAACTCTTGATTGAATAATAAAAACTACAGTTAAACACTAAAAAACTCTAAGCCATCTCCGTGGAGATGTTGCCTGTACAACGGCAAAGAGAATGACTGGGGTAGGCGGAGCCTAGGAGGGATCATGTGACCAGCTTTGCTGGGCTCTTTGCCATTTCCTGTTGGGGAAGAGAATATCCCACAAGTAAGGATGACGCCGTGGACCGGACACACCTATGTTGGAGAAAGCTCAAGCATTTCTGAATTGTGTTTCAGATCTAGAGTTGACTGGAGTAATTATGCCAGTTCCAGTTCAGGAACAGGGGATGGGGTTTTATTCAAATCTCTTCATTGTACCAAAGAAGGAGAATTCCTTCAGACCAGTTCTGGATCTAAAAATATTGAATCGTTATGTAAGGATACCAACGTTCAAGATGGTAACTGTAAGGACTATTTTGCCTTTTGTTCAGCAAGGGAATTATATGTCCACAATAGATTTACAGGATGCATATCTGCATATTCAGATTCATCCGGATCATTATCGGTTCCTGAGATTCTCTTTTCTGGACAAGCATTACCAGTTTGTGGCTCTGCCGTTTGGCCTTGCTACAGCTCCAAGAATTTTTACAAAGGTTCTCGGTGCCCTTCTGTCTGTAATCAGAGAACAGGGTATTGTGGTATTTCCTTATTTGGACGATATCTTGGTACTTGCTCAGTCTTTACATTTAGCAGAATTTCATACGAATCGACTTGTGTTGTTTCTTCAAGATCATGGTTGGAGGATCAATTTACCAAAAAGTTCATTGATTCCTCAGACAAGGGTAACCTTTCTGGGTTTCCAAATAGATTCAGTGTCCATGACTCTGTCTTTAACAGACAAGAGGCGTCAAAAACTGATGGCAGCTTGTCGAAACCTTCAGTCACAATCATTCCCTTCGGTAGCCTTATGCATGGAAATTCTAGGTCTTATGACTGCTGCATCGGACGCGATCCCCTTTGCTCGTTTTCACATGCGACCTCTTCAGCTTTGTATGCTGAATCAATGGTGCAAGGATTACACAAAGATATCTCAATTAATATCTTTAAAACCGATTGTTCGACACTCTCTAACGTGGTGGACAGATCACCATCGTTTAATTCAGGGGGCTTCTTTTGTGCTTCCGACCTGGACTGTAATTTCAACAGATGCAAGTCTCACAGGTTGGGGAGCTGTGTGGGGATCTCTGACGGCACAAGGAGTTTGGGAATCTCAGGAGGTGAGATTACCGATCAATATTTTGGAACTCCGTGCAATTTTCAGAGCTCTTCAGTTTTGGCCTCTTCTGAAGAGAGAATCGTTCATTTGTTTTCAGACAGACAATGTCACAACTGTGGCATACATCAATCATCAAGGAGGAACTCACAGTCCTCTGGCTATGAAAGAAGTATCTCGAATTTTGGTTTGGGCGGAATCCAGCTCCTGTCTAATCTCTGCGGTTCATATCCCAGGTGTAGACAATTGGGAAGCGGATTATCTCAGTCGCCAAACGTTGCATCCGGGCGAATGGTCTCTTCACCCAGAGGTATTTCTTCAGATTGTTCAAATGTGGGAACTTCCAGAAATAGATTTGATGGCGTCCCATCTAAACAAGAAACTTCCCAGGTATCTGTCCAGATCCTGGGATCCTCAGGCGGAGGCAGTGGATGCATTATCACTTCCTTGGAAGTATCATCCTGCCTATATCTTTCCGCCCCTAGTTCTTCTTCCAAGAGTAATCTCCAAGATTCTGAAGGAATGCTCGTTTGTTCTGCTGGTAGCTCCGGCATGGCCTCACAGGTTTTGGTATGCGGATCTTGTCCGGATGGCCTCTTGCCAACCGTGGACTCTTCCGTTAAGACCAGACCTTCTGTCACAAGGTCCTTTTTTCCATCAGGATCTGAAATCCTTAAATTTAAAGGTATGGAGATTGAACGCTTGATTCTTCGTTAGAGGTTTCTCTGACGCTGTGATTAATACTATGTTACAGGCTCGTAAATCTGTATCTAGAGAGATATATTATAGAGTCTGGAAGACATATTTCTTGGTGTATTTCTCATCATTTTTCTTGGCATTCTTTCAGAATTCCGAGAATTTTACAGTTTCTTCAGGATGGCTTAGATAAAGGTTTGTCCGGAAGTTCCTTGAAAGGACAAATCTCTGCTCTTTCTGTTCTTTTTCACAGAAAGATTGCTATTCTTCCTGATATTCATTGTTTTGTACAAGCTTTGGTTCGTATAAAACCTGTCATTAAGTCAATTTCTCCTCCTTGGAGTTTGAATTTGGTTCTGAGGGCTCTTCAAGCTCCTCCGTTTGAACCTATGCATTCATTGGACATTAAATTACTTTCTTGGAAAGTTTTGTTCCTTTTGGCCATCTCTTCTGCCAGAAGAGTTTCTGAATTATCTGCTCTTTCTTGTGAGTCTCCTTTTCTGATTTTTCATCAGGATAAGGCGGTGTTGCGAACTTCTTTTGAATTTTTACCTAAAGTTGTGAATTCCAACAACATTAGTAGAGAAATTGTGGTTCCTTCATTATGTCCTAATCCTAAGAATTCTAAGGAGAAATCGTTGCATTCTTTGGATGTTGTTAGAGCTTTGAAATATTATGTTGAAGCTACTAAATCTTTCAGAAAGACTTCTAGTCTATTTGTTATCTTTTCCGGTTCTAGAAAAGGCCAGAAAGCTTCTGCCATTTCTTTGGCATCTTGGTTGAAATCTTTAATTCATCTTGCCTATGTTGAGTCGGGTAAAACTCCGCCTCAGAGAATTACAGCTCATTCTACTAGGTCAGTTTCTACTTCCTGGGCGTTTAGGAATGAAGCTTCGGTTGATCAGATTTGCAAAGCAGCAACTTGGTCCTCTTTGCATACTTTTACTAAATTCTACCATTTTGATGTATTTTCTTCTTCTGAAGCAGTTTTTGGTGGAAAAGTACTTCAGGCAGCGGTTTCAGTTTGAATCTTCTGCTTATGTTTTTCGTTAAACTTTATTTTGGGTGTGGATTATTTTCAGCAGGAATTGGCTGTCTTTATTTTATCCCTCCCTCTCTAGTGACTCTTGTGTGGAAAGATCCACATCTTGGGTAATCATTATCCCATACGTCACTAGCTCATGGACTCTTGCTAATTACATGAAAGAAAACATAATTTATGTAAGAACTTACCTGATAAATTCATTTCTTTCATATTAGCAAGAGTCCATGAGGCCCGCCCTTTTTTTGTGGTGGTTATGATTTTGTATAAAGCACAATTATTCCAATTCCTTATTTTATATGCTTTCGCACTTTTTTATCACCCCACTTCTTGGCTATTCGTTAAACTGAATTGTGGGTGTGGTGAGGGGTGTATTTATAGGCATTTTGACGTTTGGGAAACTTTGCCCCTCCTGGTAGGAATGTATATCCCATACGTCACTAGCTCATGGACTCTTGCTAATATGAAAGAAATGAATTTATCAGGTAAGTTCTTACATAAATTATGTTTTTTATCCCTCCCTCTCTAGTGACTCTTGCGTGGAAAGATCCACATCTTGGGTAGTCATTATCCCATACGTCACTAGCTCATGGACTCTTGCTAATTACATGAAAGAAAACATAATTTATGTAAGAACTTACCTGATAAATTAATTTCTTTCATATTAGCAAGAGTCCATGAGGCCCGCCCTTTTTTTGTGGTGGTTATGATTTTTTTTGTATAAAGCACAATTATTCCAATTCCTTATTTTATATGCTTTCGCACTTTTTTCTTATCACCCCACTTCTTGGCTATTCGTTAAACTGATTTGTGGGTGTGGTGAGGGGTGTATTTGTAGGCATTTTGAGGTTTGGGAAACTTTGCCCCTCCTGGTAGGAATGTATATCCCATACGTCACTAGCTCATGGACTCTTGCTAATATGAAAGAAATGAATTTATCAGGTAAGTTCTTACATAAATTATGTTTTCTCTTGTAAAGGTGTATCCAGTCCACGGGTTCATCCATTACTTGTGGGATATTCTCCTTCCCAACAGGAAGCTGCAAGAGGACACCCACAGCAGAGCTGTCTATATAGCTCCTCCCCTAACTGCCACCCCCAGTCATTCTCTTGCAGCTCTCGACAAGAAAGGAAGTATCAAGAGAGATGTGGGGACTTAGTGTAGTTTTTACCTTCAATCAAAAGTTTGTTATTTTTAAACGGTACCGGCGTTGTACTGTTTTACTCTCAGGCAGAAACTGGAAGAAGAATTCTGCCTGGAGGTTTGATGATCTTAGAGGCTTGTAACTAAGGTCCATTGCTGTTCTCACACATAACTGAAGAGTATGGAAAGAAAACTTCAGTTGGGGGGATGGTCTGCAGATTGCCTGCTTTGAGGTATGTTCAGTATATTTTTTTTGAGAGACATAAGGTCTAGAAAATGCTGACAGTGCCTGGTATATTTGAGGTAAGTCTGATACAGTGATTTAACAGCAACTGGGATCATGCTTGCAAAAAAGGGTAATATTCATGTTAATACTCATATTACTTAGTGTAAAAACGTTTGCATGTTTTATAGTAAAAACGTTTTTCTTCTGAGGGTGATAAATCTTTATTTGGGGCCTAGTTTTCCACATGGCTTGTTAGATCACTCCTAGGAGTACTTTTTTTAAGGCCCTCTGACATTCAGTGCATGGTGGGAGGGGCCTATTTTCACGCACTTTATGCACAGTTGATATTCAGAATGAGACATCCAGCTTCCCTAAAGGAGTCCTCTGGCATCTAGAACCACTATAGAGGATGTTTTTCCTGCAAAAATCGTGTTTAAGGGCAGGTAGGGCCACAGCAGAGCTGTGGCAGTGTGTTTGACTGTTTTTTTTAACGGTTTTTCCGTTTTTCTAATTAGTTTTGGGGCCTAAGGGGTTAATCATCGGTGCAATGCTGCTTTAGTCTCTTATACACACTGTAAACATTTCATAGAGTTTACTACTTTTTATCACTGTTTTGCAGTTTATGAGGTAGTTTTTTTTTCTCTTAAAGGCACAGTACCGTTTTTATATAATTGCTTTTTCACATTTATTAAAGTGTTTTCCAAGCTTGCTGGTCTCATTACTAGTCTGTTAAACATGTCTGACATAGAGGCAACTCCTTGTTCATTATGTTTAGAAGCCATTGTGGAACCCCCTCTTAGAATGTGTGCCAAATGCACTGACCTTTCTATAAGTTATAAAGACCATATTATGGGTTTTAAGGATTTATCACCAGAGGTTTCTCAGACTGACAAAAGGGAGGTTAAAGCTCTCCCAATGTGTCAGAACCTATATCTCCCGCACAAGTGACGCCAAGTACATCTGGCACGTCCAATGCGTTTACCTTACAAGACATGGCGGCAGTTATGAATCATACCCTCACAGAGGTATTGTCCAAACTGCCAGGGTTACAAGGAAAGCGAGACAGCTCTGGGGCTAGAACAAATACAAAGCTTTCTGACGCTTTAGTAGCTATGTCTGATATACCCTCACAATGTACAGAAGCCGAAGCAGGAGAGCTTCTATCTGTGGGTGACATTTCTGATTCAGGGAAGGCGTTACTCCAGTCTGACTCTGAAATGACAGCATTTAAATTTAAGCTTGAACACCTCCGCTTGTTGCTCAGGGAGGTTTTAGCAACTCTGGATGACTGTGACACCATTGTAGTCCCAGAGAAATTGTGTAAAATGGACAAATACTTTGCAGTGCCTGTTTACACTGATGTTTTTCCAATCCCTAAGAGGTTTTCAGAAATTATTACGAAGGAATGGGATAGACCAGGTGTACTGTTCTCTCCCCCTCCTGCGTTTAAAAAGATGTTTCCCATAGATGCTGCTACACGGGACTCTTGGCAGACGGTCCCTAAGGTGGAGGGAGCAGTATCTACCCTAGCTAAGCGTACAACTATCCCCGTCGAGGACAGTTGTGCTTTCCTAGATCCAATGGATAAAAAAAAATTAGAGGGTTTCCTTAAGAAAATCCTTTATACAACAAGGTTTTATTCTCCAGCCTCTTGCATGCATTGCCCCAGTCACTTCTGCAGCGGCTTTCTGGTTCGAGTCTCTCTTGAAGAGGCTCTACAGGTGGAGACCCCATTGGATGATATCCTAGACATGCTTAAAGCTCTTAAGTTAGCCAATTCATTTATTTCTGACGCCGTTTTTCATTTAACTAAGCTAACGGCTAAGAATTCAGATTTTGCCATTCAGGCGCGTAGGGCGCTATGGCTTAAATCCTGGTCAGCTGACGTTACTTCAAAGTCTAAGCTTCTCAACATTCCCTTCAAAGGGCAGACCCTATTCGGTCCTGGACTGAAGGAGATCATTTCTGATATTACTGGAGGGAAAAGCCACGCCCTTCCCCAGGATAGGTCCAACAAATTAAGGACCAAACAGACTAATTTTCGTTCCTTTCGGAACATCAAGAGTGGTGCAGCTTCAATTTCCTCTACTGCAAAACAAGAAGGAAATTTTGCCCAGTCTAAGCCAGTCTGGAGACCTAACCAGGCTTGGAGCAAGGGAAAGCAGGCCAAAAAACCTGCTGCTGCCTCTAAGACAGCATGAAAGAGTAGCCCCCGATCTGGGACCGGATCTAGTTGGGGGCAGACTTTCTCTCTTCGCCCAGGCTTGGGCAAGAGACGTCCAGGATCCCTGGGCTCTGGAGATTGTTTCCCAGGGATATCTTCTGGATTTCAAAGCCTCATCTCCAAAAGGGAGATTTCATCTCTCACAATTATCTGCAAACCAGATAAAGAGAGAGGCATTCTTACGTTGTGTTAAAGACCTTCTGGTCATGGGAGTGATCCACCCAGTTCCAAGGGAGGAACAGGGACAAGGATTCTATTCAAATCTGTTTATAGTTCCCCAAAAAAGAGGGAACTTTCAGACCAATCTTGGATCTCAAGATCCTAAACAAATTTCTCAGGGTCCCATCCTTCAAGATGGAGACTATTCAAACCATCCTACCTTTGATCCAGGAGGGTCAATATATGACTACCGTGGATTTAAAGGATGCTTATCTCCACATTCCGATACATAGAGATCATCATCGGTTTCTCAGGTTTGCCTTCCTAGACAGGCATTACCAGTTTGTGGCTCTTCCCTTCGGATTAGCCACGGCACCAAGAATCTTTACAAAGGTTCTAGGGTCCCTACTGGCGGTTCTAAGGCCACGGGGCATAGCGGTGGCCCCTTACCTAGACAACATTCTGATACAGACGTCGACTTTTCAAATTGCCAAGTCCGATACGGACATTGTTCTGGCCTTTCTGAGGTCTCACGGGTGGAAGGTGAATGGAGAAAAGAGTTCTCTCTCCCCTCTCACAAGAGTCTCCTTCCTAGGAACTCTGATAGATTCAGTAGAAATGAAGATTTTTCTGACAGAGGTCAGGTTGTCAAAGCTTCTAACTTCCTGCCGTGCTCTTTATTCCACTTCTCAGCCGTCAGTGGCTCAGTGTATGGAAGTACTCGGCTTAATGATAGCGGCAATGGACATAGTTCCGTTTGCCCGCCTACATCTCAGACCACTGCAACTTTGCATGCTCAATCAGTGGAATGGAGATTACACAGATTTGTCCCCTCTGCTAAATCTGGATCAAGAGACCAGAGATTCTCTTCTCTGGTGGCTATCTCGGGTCCATCTGTCCAGGGGAATGAGCTTCCGCAGGCCAGAATGGACTATAGTGACGACAGATGCCAGCCTTCTGGGCTGGGGCGCAGTCTGGAACTCCCTGAAGGCTCAGGGTTCGTGGACTCAGGAGGAAGCCCTCCTTCCGATAAACATTCTGGAACTAAGAGCGATATTCAATGCTCTTCAGGCTTGGCCTCAGCTAGCTGCGGTCAGGTTCATCAGATTTCAGTCAGACAACATCACGACTGTAGCCTATATCAACCATCAGGGGGGTACAAATAGCCCCCTGGCGATGTTGGAGGTTTCTAAGATAATTCTATGGGCAGAGGTTCACTCTTGCCATCTCTCAGCTATCCATATCCCAGGAGTAGAGAACTGGGAGGCGGATTTTTTAAGTAGGCAGACTTTTCATCCGGGGGAGTGGGAACTCCATCCGGCGGTATTTGCCCAGTTGATTCAACTATGGGACAAACCAGAACTGGATCTCATGGCATCTCGTCAGAACGCCAAGCTTCCTTGTTACGGGTCCAGGTCCAGGGATCCCAAGGCAGCGCTGATAGATGCTGTAGCAGCGCCCTGGTCCTTCAGCCTGGCTTATGTGTTTCCACCGTTTCCTCTGCTCCCTCGTCTGATTGCCAAGATCAAGCAGGAGAGAGCTTCGGTGATTTTGATAGCTCCTGCGTGGCCACGCAGGACTTGGTATGCAGATCTGGTGGACATGTCATCCCTTCCACCATGGACTCTGCCGCTGAGACAGGGCCTTCTACTTCAAGGCCCTTTCAAACATCCAAATCTAATTTCTCTGCGTCTGACTACTTGGAGATTAAACGCTTGATTCTATCAAAGCGTGGTTTTTCCGAGTCGGTCATTGATACCTTAATTCAGGCTCGAAAGCCTGTCACCAGGAAAATCTATCATAAGCTATGGTGTAAATATCTTCATTGGTGTTAATCCAAGGGTTACTCATGGATTGAAGTCAGGATTCCTAGAATCTTATCCTTTGTCCAGGAGGGATTGGAGAAAGGATTGTCTGCTAGTTCCTTAAAGGGACAGATTTCTGCTCTGTCTATTCTTTTGCACAAATGTCTGGCTGAGGTTCCAGACGTTCAGGTGTTTTGTCAGGCTTTAGTCAGAATTAAGCCTGCGTTTAAACCTGTTGCTCCGCCATGGAGTTTAAATTTAGTTCTTAAGGTTCTTCAAGGGGTTCCGTTTGAACCTCTGCATTCCATAGATATTTAACTTTTATCTTGGAAAGTTCTGTTTCTAGTAGCTATCTCCTCGACTCGAAGAGTTTCGGAGTTATCTGCTTTGCAATGTGATTCCCCTTATCTGATTTTCCAGATAAGGTAGTTTTGCGTACCAAACCTGGGTTTCTTCCTAAGGTAGTATCTAATAAGAACATCAATCAGGAGATTGTGTAAAAGACGTTCCTTCTTTGAGGAAGGATTAGGACATAATGAAGGAACAACAATCTTGATGTGGTTCGTGCTTTAAAGTTTTATTTACAAGCTACGAAGGATTTTCGTCAAACATCTGCTTTGTTTGTTGTCTACTCTGGACAGAGGAGAGGCCAAAAGGCTTCGGCAACTTCTCTATCTTTTTGGCTAAGAAGTATAATACGCTTAGCTTATGAGACTGCTACCCAGCAGCCTCCTGAAAGAATTACAGCTCATTCCACTAGAGCGGTAGCTTCCACATGGGCTTTTAAAAATGAGGCCTCTGTTATACAGATTTGTAAGGTGGCGACTTGGTCTTCGCTTCATACTTTTTCTAAATTCTACAAATTCGATACTTTTGCTTCTTTGGAGGCTATTTTTGGGAGAAAGGTCTTACAGGCAGTGGTGCCTTCCGTTTAAGGGCCTGCCTTGTCCCTCCCTTCATCTGTGTCCTAAAGGTTTGGTATTGGTATCCCACAAGCAATGGATGAACCCGTGGACTGGATACACCTTTACAAGAGAAAACAAAATTTATGCTTACCTGATAAATTTATTTCTCTTGTGGTGTATCCAGTCCACGGCCCGCCCTGTCATTTTAAGGCAGGTGTTTTTTATTTTTAAACTACAGTCAACACTGCACCCTATAGTTTCTCCTTTTTTCTTGCTTGTCTTCGGTCGAATGACTGGGAGGGGGCAGTTAGGGGAGGAGCTATATAGACAGATCTGCTGTGGGTGTCCTCTTGCAGCTTCCTATTGGGAAGGAGAATATCCCACAAGTAATGGATGAACCCGTGGACTGGATACACCACAAGAGAAAGAAATTTATCAGGCAAGCATACATTTTGTTTTGTGTTTAGTGTCTTAAATCCTTTTTTTTTTTTTGGTGCTTTGAATTCAGAGAGCCGTATTTTATGCTGAGCATTAAGAAACATGGGAGGATGACCAAACATCGCCATACCACTACAACACTCCTTATTCCACATTTACATTATGTTCCCCACGTGTAGGTAGTTCTGAGCGGCCACTAATTTCAAGCTTTCCTGAAACAGACTTTATCAGCTGCCTGTTCAGAGTAGGCGTGCTTAAAACTGAGGCTTGAAATTAAAGTTGCTGCTCAGATTTGCAACTACCGCTTACCTATCTACAGAAGCCGGTGTGCAAGCTGTAAAACATTTGCTTACCTGGACACACAGAGCTAGTAACCCCTGCAGATTACAGGATATTGTCTGCTTAATTCTGCATTAAAGGGACAGTCTAGTCCAAAAAAAACTGTTTTCTAATAGGGCATGTAATTTTAAACAACTTTTCAATTTACTTTTAGCCACAATTTTGCTTTGTTCTCTTGGTATTCTAGTTGAAAGCTAAACCTAGGAAGGCACATATGATAATTTCTAAGCCTTTGAAGGCCGCCTCTATTTTATTTACTTTTCACAGCAGGGGAGAGCAAGCTCATGTAGGCCATATAGATAGCATTGTGATCACGCTCGTGACTAGTGGCAGACACTGCACTAATTGGCTAAAATGCAAGTCTATAGATAATAACTAAGTCATGTGATTAGGGGCGGTCAGAAGATGCTTAGATACAAGTAAGTCACAGAAGTAAAAAGTGTATTAATATAACAGTGTTGGTTATGCGAAACTGGGGAATGGGTAATAAGGGGATTATCTATCTTTTTTAAACAACAAAAATTCTGGTGTTGACTGTCCCTTTAAGCGTTGTGCTAGCTGGAATTTTATCCTCCAACATGTATCAATTGACACAGGGAAAGTACTGTGTTGAGCGCATCATGGAGATGCTGTGCGCGGGTTTCTTCTCCTATTCTCACTCTGCCAACACTACTGTCGCACCCATGCTGGCCACTATTAGAATTACAAGAAAAGAAAAAACTAAATGTTTGCTTACGTGATAAATTTCTTTCTTTCCGGATATGGTTAGTTCACGGAATCCTCAATTAATGTTGGGAATATCAGTCCTGGCCAGCAGGAGGAGGCAAAGAGCACCACTGCAAAGCTGTTATGTCACTTCCCTTCCCACAATCCCCAGTCATTCGACCGAAGGAAAATGGAGAAAAAGGAAACACAAGGTGTAGAGAGGTGCCTGAGGTTAAGTTAAAAATAACTGTCTTAAAAAGGGCGGGCCGTGTACTCACCGTATCCAAAAAATGTATGCTTACCTAATAAGTTTATTTCCGTTTTCTTCATAAACGGGGAAAGTCTACAGCTGCATTCATTACTTTTGGGAATTCAGAACCTGGCCACCAGGAGGAGGCAGACACCACAGCCAAAGGCTTAAATACCTCCCCCAGTCATTCTTTGCCTTTTGTCACAAGAGGTTGGCAGAGAAGTGTCGAAAGATTTAATATAGTCTCTTATGGATGGTAGTACTCTTCGAAATGGGACTGGAGTTTTAAGTAATCCTGTCAGCCTCTCAATGAGAGCATGGATGAAGGTTAAAATCCGTAGATGCAGGGAGAGTCTTTCTGCGAAACCATCCCAACTCATGTTAACGGCTCCTTAGCAATCAGAGTTGACGAGTTTCGCTGCCTGCTTTCTTCACTTAATTCCATGTCAGAAGCGAGGCTATTATCTGTCACACTTGAAGTGCCGTATTCCTGTTCCACAGTGTAGATTCCGGTAAGATCGTTTCATTTTACTCCAATGATGTGAATGTTATGTAATTTTCAGGGAAGAAGTCAGGGTCTCAGTGGGACTCCTTTATCTTTATGGAATAAAGGGTTAACATCTCCTAAGGGGGTTATTGAACAGGGGGCTTTAATCATGTTTGTTATGTGATTCTGTCTGCTAATGTGTAGTGAAACTTGGGCTCGTGGCTATATCGGAACATAATGACCGTTTTTTATGTCACACTGCGCGGCCCTGGTGGTCTTGGTGTGCTTTTATATGGCCTGCACGGGGTACCTTGTGACTAGGCATGGTCACGTTCTGTTCTCCATTTCCGTATTCCTGACCATGTGGCGACGGAGTCTGTTTTGCTAGTTGTCTGGCTTACAGAAGGTGGTGAGTGCCCCAGCCATGGGGGTGTAAGGTGCCGGTCTTATTTTTTCTATCCATAATTTTTATCACCACGTTATGGAGGATTCTGATTTTTTTGGAGACAAATGTCTCGGATTCAGATTCTACTTCTTGAGAGGAGTATGAAATGGCCCGGGTAATCCATGTCCATCAGTTATGTTCTGAATGCCGCTTTAGAGTGCTCTCTTCTCCCAATACAGGAAACTTAGAGTCTGCTGAGTCATCCGCCCCGGGGATCCCATATCCCGTGCGGCGCATCTCCTAAAACCTACTTTGGCTATGCACACAGGTGTCCCTAATGCCGTTGCCCCTTCTTTGGAAGGTGGCTTATTTCCTCCAGAGGTTACGGCACGGTTCCGCATGGCCATATCTATGGTGTTGGCGCATTTAAATCTTCCAGAGAGGGAGATGTTGCTGAGATACTGTCCGTGTTTTGCTAACCAGGGCTCATCAGGTGTAGGATCTTCTGGGTCAGATCACCCATCTGGGGAAGCGGTTTCCTCTAAAGCTTCAGGGGCCCAACCCTCTGGTACGGGGTCGTCGGTTGCCCTGGTGGAGGTAAGTTTTGATTTTAGTTTAGACTGGCACGCCTTTGTGTCCTGCGGCGGCATGTTTTGGTGGTGCTGGAGAATCCCTGACCTAATAGGTTGAGGGATCCTCTGTCTTCTGTTCCAGATGGCAAGCTGGGTTAGACGTGTGGGGATGAAGTTAATCTCCTTGTCGTCTCCAATGTACTTTTCTTTTTTGGGCATCTTATTCCAGTTCTGAGCGTTGGAAGAATGGGGTCTCTGGCTGGTCCTGTTTGTGTGCCCAGTCTTTTTGGGTGTTCACCTGCGGGTGCTGCCCTCTTTCTTTGATCCGGTTAGGATGTAGTTTTTATTTTGTTTTTTTAAGAAGCTCATGTCTGTTATTTTTCCATTGGGAAATATTTCTCTCTGGAATTTGATACTACTGATTTTGTGGTTGCTTGAGCACTTTCGCGGAAGACAGATGTTAAGGTGTTGGTACATTATGTCTTTAAATCCTTTGTCTATTCCTATTGGGGTCTTTGATTTTTCTGTGGCCTGGGTCAGTTTTGAGTGCCCTATGTAGCAGGCTGGTCCTGGTCGGGCGCTATTTTCTGTTCCTTACGGTCTGTCATCCACGTGGTGCCGGTGTAACTGGCTCACCTCGTTGGGTGGTGAGTTGCTCACTCGGACGAGGAGTTCGCTATTTTTTGGTTTCTCTTCGAATCTAATAATGCTTTCGCTTTTTGCTAGAGTTTTCGTGAAGTGGAACTTCCATGAGTTTCAATACATTTTTGAGGCTCTGCCCATACAGGGCTAAAACATGGTAGAGGAGTCCTTTTCGTCCCAGACGTCAGGCTGGTTCTCATTTCTTCTTTTGGGTGGGGTATCAGGGGATTGTACTCAGTCCTCACTGTCCTGTTCCTATTTGTTGGCGGGGGTCCAGATCGGATCGTGCTAAGGATTACTCTCTGTAACATTTTTCTTGTCTTCTATTTTGAGAGATTGTCCTCTTGGACTCTGCCTTGATGACGGTATCTCTCCTTTGGTTTGAGGCTGATTGGGCCTTTTTGTCCCCTTTCCTTGGGGTTGGCCTTCTGGTCATCTGTTTCAGGAATTTAGGGCCTTTTGGCTTAATCTACTTCTGGGATCTCGTCTGCTCCCATATTTTGGATATTTTCAGATTAGGTTGTCTCCTTTCTTGTGTTCGCCCCTACTTAGGCGTGTTTGGGTTTTCACCCTCCAGGGGTTAGGATGTTCGTTCATTCGTTATTTCCTCGAGCTGTAGGGGCTTCCAGGAAGAGGATCCTGTCCGTTTCCTTAGTCTTTGGACTTAGTGGGTGTTGTCCCTAGAGCCTTTAGGGTCAACCAGTGTAGCTGTGTGGCCTTTCATCATTGCATAGCACCCTTTAAGTTGGGAGTTGTATACCGCTGTGGGTGTCTTAAGCACTTTCTGTCTGGGATACTTACGTGAGAGTTCAGTGTCCAAGGTGTCTTGGATATGACTGTGATTGCATCACCTGTGGTGCAAAGTCTGCTCCGGATGGGGTAACCCGGTGGTTCCTCAGGGGTTATTAATTGTGGAAAGTCGGTTCTGGGTGTCAGGGTTTTTTTTTGTCTTGGTCCTTGTCTTGACTGGACATTTTGGTTGGGGTTCTGTATCCAGATCCGTTAGGAATGGTTCGGGGCAGCCCAGTTTCCCGGTTCCGGGACATCATCTTCTGTTCCTACGGGCAAATATTTTTCTCTTTTATTGGAGGATTAGACTTAGACTGAGCCAGCCGTAGTGGCCGGATGGTTCTTTGTTCGGTACTTGACCTTTTGAGTCTGTATACAGTCTTGCGCTCCATGCCTGCATGTGGATGAGCTGTTCTGGTTTCGTTTTCTCGCCCTTTGAGGTGAATTTGGCATTCCATAGTATACACCTGGTGCTCTGAGGAATTTTTTTTTCTCTCTCTCTGTTCAATGGGGTTGTCCCCCCTGCCTTGCATGCAGGATGTCAGAGTGAAGGGTTGGATTCTTGTGACATGCCATTACTATAGTTTCAGTAGAGGGTCTCCCTTTGGGAGTGTCCTTAGTCTTTGAGAAGGGGGCTGCGACTGGTTTCTGGAACCCAAGCTCTTTTGGGGGGGGGGGGTTGGTTCTCCTCCCTTTTCCTTCCTGAAGGTCTTGATGATTCGGGGAATTTTATTTCCTTTGTCTTTCGGACATTATCAGTCACTTTGGTGCTGGGTTCGTTGCCTGGAGCGAGGGTTAGGGATCTCTCTGGTCTGTTGATCTTTGGCCACCTATCGGAGTTTGATATTGTGAGCCTTCCTTAGGTGGGAGACTATGCCGTGGATCCCCTCTCAGCAGGTAGTTTTTTCTCTACTGTTTTCTGGGTTATGTTCTTTTCCTTCCTGCCTTTCTTGGGAAGAAGTTGTTCTGCACTAATTTGGAGTTCTTTTTCTCTGAAGACAGTCCTGTGCCGCCGTTAATAGCTAGGGTTGGCGACTCGTGTTCGCTAGGTCCTCTTTTTTTGCAGCAGGACACCTATGGCTTTGGAGGAGCATATTTAGATATTCTGATGCTGTTTTTTTTTTCAGCGGCTCCTGGAGATGGTTGTCTTTCGGTTGCTCTATCCTGGGTGCGCGTTAGCGCTCTGCGTAGGGGAGGAGTTCTTCCTTCTCCCTTTCAGTTCTCAGGGCATTACTTCTATCCCTTGGTTTTAATGCTGATAGTGATTTCATCCTCCCTTTGCCCTGCTGGGTCGGTAGGGTTTTTTTAATCGGTCTTGCCCTGTTTCATCCTGGTTTACTCTCTTGGAGTTACCTTTTTGGGTTTTCTTTTTGCCCTAGTCCTTTTTGTGTTCAGAGTGTCCTTTTGTACTCTCTTATCCAAGTACTTTTTATTCCCTTCTGGGGGAATGTGGATGTTCCCCTTCTTTCGGGTCGGGGGTGAGTTTATTTTGTGGGCTGAGTGCCTGCGGGATTTTGTCTCCTCAGAGACTTTTTGGCTTGGTCAAGTCTAATAACCTGAGCGGTCTCTAGCAAGGGCCTTGCTGGTTCTAACTGTTGGGCAGTTACTTGGGCCTTTTCCTTGTTTCGGCTTCTAGTGACGCAGTTTTTTTTTTTTGTCGGTAGTTTGTGTGTTTTCAGGCTGTGGTGCCCTCAGAATGGGCCGCCTTTTGTACCCGCCCGTTTTTGCGTTCAGTGTCCTCTATAGCTTGGGTATTGTTTTCCCAAAAGTAATGAATGCAGCTGTGGACTCTCCCCGATGATGATTTTTTCTTCAGACTGGGAGAGCCAACAGCTCCCCGCCCGCACTTCTTCTTTTTTTTTTTTTTTTTAATATGGGGCGGCCGTAATTTTTGTTTTTTGTTCTTTTGGCACATTTTTCACCCTGATATTTCTCCTACTGTTCCTTTGTTCTCCCGGCAGAATGACTGGGGGATGAGGGAAGTGGGGGAGGTATTTAAGCCTTTGTCTGGGGTGTCTTTGCCTCCTCCTGGTGGCCAGATTCTGAATTCCCAAAAGTAATGAATGCAGCTGTGGACTCTCCCCGTCTGAAGAAAAGAAAATGATCAGGTAAGCATAATTTAAGTCTTTCTTTCCTAAGATACGGTGAGTCCATGGAATCATCAATTACTGTTGGGAACCAATAACCAAGCTAGAGGACACCGATGATTAGGGAGGGACAAGACAGGTAACCTAAACAGAAGGCACCACTGCTTGACAAACCTTTTTCCCGAAAGAACCTCAATCGAGGCAAAAAATGTGTAAAATTTGGACAGGGAATGCAGAGAAGACCAAGATGCAGCCTTGCAAATCCGTTCCACAGAAGCTTCATTTTTGAAAATCCAAGAAGAAGAGACAGCCCTAGAGGAATGAGTTGTAATTCTCTCAGGAGACTGTTGCCCAGCAGTCGCATAAACAGATCCAATTATACTTCTCAACCAGAGAGAACAAGTAGAAGAAGCTATCTGATCCTTGCGTTTCCCAGAGAAACAAACAACCAGGGCAGAAGACTGGCGAAAATCCTAAGTCGTCTGCAAATAAAAATTTTAAAGCACACACCACCTCCAAACTGAGCAACAAATGTTCTTCAGAAAAGAACTGACAAAGGGAAGGAACAACAATTTCCTGATTAAATTTCTGTCCGAAACCACTTAATGAAGGAACCTATCTTAGTACAAAGGACCGCCTCATCGGCATGAAAGCTAAAAGGCGAATCACACTGCAAAACTCTCTCTGAATAGAAAAGATAACGTTAAGAAACAAAACCTTAAAAAAAAAACTTCATATCTATGGAACGCAATGGCTCAAACGGAGCCTGCTGCAAAACTCTACGAACAAGATTAAGGCTCCAAGGTGGAACAGACTTAAACACAGGCCTGATTCTGACCAAGGCCTGACAAAAAGATTGCACATCTGGCACGTCCGCTAGACGCAAGTGCAGCAAAATAGATGGAGCAGAAATCTGACCCTTCAGAGTACTGACAGACAAGCCCTTCTCCAAACCTTCCTGGAGAAAGAATAACATTTTTGGAATCCTTACTACTCCAAGAGTACTAATAAAGATACTTACGCCATACCATGTATGGTAAATCTTTCTAGAAACTGGCTTTCAAGCCTGAATCATGTTAACAATGACCATCCCACGCTTAGACAAAAATAAGCTTTCAATCTCCAAGTAGTCAGCTTCAGAGAAAACGATATTTGGATGAAGGAAAACGCCCTGAATCCTGACCCTATCAGAAGGTCATTCCTCAGAAGCTCCAAGGTGGAAAAGATGACATTTCCACTAGGTCTGCAAACCAGGTCCTGTGTGGCTACGCAGGGGCATTAAAACGCAGATGCTCCCTCCTGATTAATATGATCCGTGACTCATGGAAGAAGAGAAAATGGAGGATATAGGAATGCAAGACTAAAATTCCAAGAAAACCGCCAGAACATCTATCAGGGCGGCCTGTGGATCACTTGACCTGAACCAAGCCTTAAAAACTTGGAATTCAGCCAAAACACTCTTAGAAGCCAATTCCAGAACCCTCCATTTGAGGGTTTACCTAGAGAACAACTCCGGAAGGAGAGCCCACTCCCAGGGATGAAATATCTGACTGTTCAGAAGTCTGATTTTAAAATTTTTTCAAAGCCAGAGTGAACACTGCTACCCTTGCTAGGACCAATAGACCACCCCAGGTCACCTCCTAGATGACTAAGAATTCAGAGTTCCTCCCTGGTGGCTGATGTAAGCCATTGAAGTGATATTGTCCAACTTGAACCAAGCTAAGGACTACTGATGCTAAAACATCAGAGCATTGTAAATCGCTCTGTTCCAAGATGATAAAGAGGAGAGCAGACACTTCCAATTCCATAATCCCTGTGTCTTAAATAAATCCCAGACTGCTTCCCAGCCCAGCAGGCTGGCGTCTGTGGTCACATCACCCAGACACACGTGCCCCTCCTGAAAAACCCTGCTATGGGAGAGAGTCTCTTGTCGACTGATCTAGATCTATCCTTTGAGACAGATCCTAATGTTCTCCATTTTATGGAGAATAGAAAAGGGAATAATGTCAATGGAAACCATCAGACCAGTTCCCTCCATACAGTGAGTCACTTGAAAAGTGAAGGAAAAAACAACTGCAGCTAGATCCAAACTCCCAACCCTCTGGTTGCAAGATGTTTAAGCTATCTACCGGACCACAAGAGCTTTCTGTTGGCTGGACAGAATACATGCAGAGACAAAAGGAATAAATCCTTGATTATGTGACCTCTGTTAGAAACTTGTTTTAGATAGAGAATCTATGAAAGGGACATTAAACCCCAAAAAAATATTTCATTATTCAGAAAGAGAATACAATTTTTAAAAAGTTTCCAATTTACTTCTATTATCAAATTTTCTTTGTTGAAGGGATACCTAGGTAGGTAGTGTGCACATGCCTGAAGCACTACATGACAGGAAATAGTGCTGCCATCTAGTGCTCCTGCTAATGTATAACATTGTTGGAAAACTGCTGCCATATAGAGCTGCAGACACGTGCACACTCATAAGCTTACTTATGATTTTTTTACATGATTTTTTTAAAGAGTTTGCCCGAAGGAAGGAAACGCGTGAACCATATACAGTCCAGAAAGCACCCTTCATTATCCCAAGACTTAAGTTTTTCTTTGACGAAACTCAGGAACTTGAAGATTCCATGGGAACAATAAATACGCATCCTTAAGAACAGGCCCTCTTGAACCAAATGAAAATGGAGACTACTTAAAGGTCAGAACCTGAGAATTTTTAGGTAAATACCTAGATCCCATTCCAAACTGGGACTGGAACTATCATTCCCAGAGAGGAAGGTCCTGAACCCAGTTCAAGGAATACCCCTCATCATACCTTGCAGATACTCTAGAAGTAGAAATTTGCTCCTGGAAGGAAAACTTAATTGACTAAGTGTGGCTGGATTCCAAAAGGCATGGCAGACCCTGCAGAAAGAGGAAAAGGAAAACTTTTCTTTAGTCTTGCTCTCTGACGAGTGGTAGAAAAGCCTTTTTTCACCTGGAAAGTCAGAGGATAATTCTGCCAGATCAAGTCCAAACAGGGACTCATCCTTGAAAGGAAATGCCAGAAGCATGGATTTGGAGGAAACATAAAAAATGGACCTGCCACTGCAGAACTAAAAGCCAAGGCTGTACCTCGAAGCCACAGGTAGACTTCTCAGCTGACCAAGACTTCAGCCACAAAACCTGTCAGGCTAGCACAGCAAGTCTAATAAGACAAGGCATTACTTCTAAATGAACAATTAAACATCCAGTTTCTATCCATGGATCCATAAAGGAGCAGCTACCCTCCATAGGGATCAAAATTCTTGAACCATAGTAGAAAAGCCCCCTTCTACTTAGAGCATTGTGCATTCTATTGGAGCCATCAACAGGAAAATCCTTTAAAGGACAGGAAACAGGGAAAAAGGTATCCCTAGCTTCTCCTATTCATGTGAAAATATCCACTTCTAGAAACACTTCCTCATAGGAAGGAACATCATAGAAATAATAAAGTTCACAAAACAGAGGTATCAATGTCGTCCAAGTAGCCAAAACCTCCTTTAACATTACACGAGGTGTGCAAGCATACATCTAAAGGAGACCACTACAGCATCAGATGAAGGAATTATACTGTATGAATCTGAGCTTTACCCACGGAAGCTACTGGCGAATTCTCCTCACCAGACTTAGGAGTGAGCAACCTGTGTAGCCGATTGAGGAGCAGAAACCTTACTATCTGATTCTTGTAAATGTGCTCTTGCTTCCCTAAAGGATAGGAAAGGCAGATACCGTACAGGTTACCTGAGCTACAAAATCTTTAGGCAAATACACTCCTCCAGGAGCTTTAGAGGAACTGCAGGGCACTGCATGTGACACCATGTAGGCTTGGGAGGTTAAGGAGAAAACTGTGGCATAGCCTGAACAGTATCATCCTGGGAGACCTAAAACGCAGAGGCAACAATCTATCTGTACATGCAATACCTATAGCTAAACATGCAGCATAGAAAGATATAGAACTTTAACTTGTCTAAAATGTAAAAATATTTTTGCTAATATGAGGAACAGATATGCCTCCTCAAAGGCCAAAAAACATTTTGTTCTATGACATTTTAAATTTAAGTTATGTTCCTAGAAACAAACAAAACTTTCACTTTAAAATCAAACAGTTAAGTAAGAGAAACTATAGCAAATCAAAAACACAGTATAGGGGAGAAAATACTTATTAAATAAATTATATACATGTCTCCGATAATACAATTTATCCCAAGGAATATAAGGACGTTTACCACATTATGTTAATAGAAAAATCTTCAGCAATCTATATCACGGCGCCAAACTGAATAAACTATTTACTCCGTTCTCCACCGTAGTAGACTAAAAGACGCGGGCTCACATGACTGGACCCGGCGAGAGAGAGAATGGTGCCGCATCTCCTTCTCAGTGAAGGAGGTCGGAACACAGCAGCAGAATGGAAATGAAGAGCGAACATTTGACATTGCGCTTCATTTTACCAGCAGAACGCCACCATCAAGGTCTCCCCTACAGCTGGAAAAAAAAGGCACTGAAATTCAAAGTAAAAAATTCCTTGCCCCAACACTCAGCGCAATTATAGCGTACAGATACACTACTCAGTGAGTGCAATTCTCAATCTCAATGGCGCCTCCGGTAGGAATCCTAGAACGGAGTGAGAGATCCCATACAAATGCGCAGTCAAAATAAACAGTGCATGCTGTGCGCTTTCCAAATACTGTGCCTGTACACTAAAAAGCTACAGAAGCTCAACAGAACACACATGAAAAACATTAGAGGAGTCAAGATATTAACCCCTTGGGTGCCTCTAAATATTAACACAAAAATCAGGGGAATCTATATTAACCCCTAGTCTCCTGCCACCATAAAGTGCCTGTGTCCTGCCAAAAATATCCTTCTAAAGGATATATACTGTATGTCCCACATAATGTTGCAGAGAGGTTCTTAACCTTTTCAGTGCCAGTCTCCAAGTCCCAGAAGACACAAAGGCACTTCGTCTCGTCGTCCGGCAGGAGGACAGCTTACTAGGTAGGAGAGGATGCCGCTTCTCAGAGACCAGTAGAAAAAGAAAGATCAGAGCAAACCTTCTCCGGCTTTCTATACTAGGGCAGCAAATATGTTGGGAAAACGTAGCAAGGTTCAACTTACAAGTTCCTAACTGCTTTAAAGCCACCACTGCCCTACTGAAGAGACTAACTTGGAGTATGGCTATACCCAAACTTGAAAGGAAAGATCAGAGCAAACCTGCTCTGGTTTTCAAAATAATATCTTGATTGAAATGAGAAAATCTAATCTTCTACAGACAACAAAACTTCACCACCTCCTTGCACCAAAGGCAAAGAGAATGACTGGGGATTGTGGGAAGGGAAGTGACATATAACAGCTTTGCTGTGGTGCTCTTTGCCGCCTCCTGCTGCCAGGAGTGATATTCCCAACAGTAATTGATGATTCCGTGGATTCACCTTATCTTAGGAAAGAAAAAAGCTTTAGCTCTGTTGCGGTCTGCTTGCCCGCAGGAGGGCTAAATGTAAAAAAAAAAACCAACACATGCCCGGCGCACAAAACAGCATGTCTTGTACGTCGGACGATAGGAATTGCGCATCCCTGTAATGTAATGAAGTTGATGAGAATGCAGAACACCCTCTCCTTTCCAGATCCAATTTAACTTAGGTAGTGTGATCAATGAAACAATCACAAGTTATCCACTTTTAAATTGTGTGCATACTGTAGCTTTAAAATCGCCATTTAGGAAAAAGGCCATTTCTTGTAAGCAAGACTGACTTTAATACTATAAAGATAATTATCGCTGCTCCAGTGAAGAAAGTGCTTGATGCATACGCTCTTATATGCTTATATGGTTCTCACAGGTCTCCTTGCAAGTAGGGGATTTCCCTCCAGGACCTGCTCCCACAACATCCAGCCGGCACATGTTTCGACCCCCCTCCTCCTGGGATTGGCTACAGGGGCTTCATCAGATCTTTTGAAGTTACTCCTATTATCAAATTTACTTATTCTCTTGGTATCCTTTTTGTTGAAGAGCATACCTATGTAGGCTCAGGAGTAGAGCTAACAACTAATCAATATAATCAATTATGAAAATAGTTGTCAACGAATCTCATAATCAATTAGTTGGTTTGCATAAGACACCAGCTACGTCACTACAGTGAGCTTCTGCACATGGTATTGTATTTTATGGTTATTCCCATAGCCTAAAGGATGTCTACAGACGTTTACTTTTCACTTTTTCAGGACAGTATAAGTTTACAACTACTCCTGGCTTATGTGCAACCCAGAAATAATAACAATAAACAAAGAGTATGTGCACTCTGGTAGCCAGAAATAATAGAAGTCATCATTTGGATTGTTTATATTAAATCAGGTGATTTGGGACTATGCTTTGCATGATACAGTGCTGAGCTTATTATTTACATTTAGAACTAGATTGATGTGCACTATTATTTGTTGGTACATTTATTAGCGGATCGCTTGCTATTGCTGATTATATGTACTGTATAGGTAAATGTGCAAGTCTTTGTCCTGGTTATTGATATATAGGAGCCTATCTATCAAGCTCTGTATGGATCTTGAAGCCCCGTGTTTCTGGCGAGCCTTCAGACTCGCCAGAAACACCAGTTATGAAGCAGAGGTCTAAAGACCGCTGCTCCATAACCTGCCCGTCTGCTCTGAGGAAGCGGACAGAGATCGTCGCAATTCAACCCGATCGAATACGATTGGGTTGATTAACACCCCCTGCTATCGGCGATTGGCCGCAAATCTGCAGGGGTCGGCGTTGCACCAGCAGTCCACAAGAGCTGCTGGTGCAATGCGGAGAGCATATTGCTCTCCGCATTCAGCGAGGTCTGTCCAACATTATCCGCACTGTCGGATCATCTCTGACAGGCGTTTCATAAATAGGTCCCAGTGTCCTTAGTGCTTTTGATTTTTTTTTTTTTAATATATATATTTTTTTTAATTGTAATATGTACCAAATTCAACCTCTTAGTATATATCTGTTATTTTAAGAGTGGACTAGATATTTTTTCCCCTAACTTTATAGCTGGTTATTTACCGTTGCATATAGATATTCAAGTAGTCCAGGCCTACTTTAAAAGGCCCCTTGCATTGGTGGAGAGTTAACAAAGAGATAAATATTGCATCTTGGTCGTGGATTTTATTTTAAATATAAAATAATTTTCTTTGATTAATCGAAAAAATAATTGGCTGATCGATTATGAAATTAATCATTAGTTGCAGCCCTACTCAGGAGTTGGAATGCACTGCTGGGAGCTAGCTGGTAATTGGTGGCGGCGCACATATGCTTATCCTCATTGGCTCACCTAATGTGTTTAGCTAGCTCTTCGTAGTGCATTGCTGCTAGGTTTACTCGTAAACAAAGAAAACCAAGAGAAAAAAGCTAATTTGATAATAGAAGAAAGCTGTTTAAAATTGTGTTCTCTACCTGAACCATTACTTTTTTTAATTTTTTTTATTTTGATGTTACTATCCCTTTTATCTTTTAAATCTTAAATATTTCCAGTAACTAATTCAAAAGCTATTTCTTTAACTTGTGTTTTTAATGACAAGATTTACATTTATGAAGTAATTTTAACATGCTCAAAATATTGTATTCCTCTTCTATAGTAACTTACAGGGCTTTAGGGGTTAAACCTTGGATAGTGAATACACGTTTGTAGAAGGTCAGATGATACAGCCATTCTTACCTTTTTAAAGGGATATTTTAATACAGAATTCCCAACTGTCCCATATTTTGCAGGATTGTCAGTGTGTGAGCTTTGCTCTCCTGTCCCTCCCACTATTTCCCTTTCAAGACAAATGTCCCAGTTTCCAGAGAGAAAGTAGGGACAGCCTTGGCTCTGCCCACAAAATACCTGAAAGACTGTTCACAAATCTCCTCACATGCCATTCTTAAAAATTGCCTATATGAGAGAGAGAGAGAGTTGCCTATATGAGAGAGAGAGAGAGAGAGTTGCCTATATGAGAGAGAGAGAGAGAGAGAGTTGCCTATATGAGAGAGAGAGAGAGTTGCCTATATGAGAGAGAGAGAGAGTTGCCTATATGAGAGAGAGAGAGAGTTGCCTATATGAGAGAGAGAGAGAGTTGCCTATATGAGAGAGAGAGAGAGTTGCCTATATGAGAGAGAGAGAGAGTTGCCTATATGAGAGAGAGAGAGAGTTGCCTATATGAGAGAGAGAGAGAGTTGCCTATATGAGAGAGAGAGAGAGTTGCCTATATGAGAGAGAGAGAGAGTTGCCTATATGAGAGAGAGAGAGAGTTGCCTATATGAGAGAGAGAGAGAGTTGCCTATATGAGAGAGAGAGAGAGTTGCCTATATGAGAGAGAGAGAGAGTTGCCTATATGAGAGAGAGAGAGAGTTGCCTATATGAGAGAGAGAGAGAGTTGCCTATATGAGAGAGAGAGAGAGTTGCCTATATGAGAGAGAGAGAGAGTTGCCTATATGAGAGAGAGAGAGAGTTGCCTATATGAGAGAGAGAGAGAGTTGCCTATATGAGAGAGAGAGAGAGTTGCCTATATGAGAGAGAGAGAGTTGCCTATATGTGTGAGAGAGAGAGAGTTGCCTATATGTGTGAGAGAGAGAGAGTTGCCTATATGTGTGAGAGAGAGAGAGTTGCCTATATGTGTGAGAGAGAGAGAGTTGCCTATATGTGTGAGAGAGAGAGAGTTGCCTATATGTGTGAGAGAGAGAGAGTTGCCTATATGTGTGAGAGAGAGAGAGAGTTGCCTATATGTGTGAGAGAGAGAGAGTTGCCTATATGTGTGTGAGAGAGAGAGTTGCCTATATGTGTGTGAGAGAGAGAGAGTTGCCTATATGTGTGTGAGAGAGAGAGAGAGAGAGTTGCCTATATGTGTGAGAGAGTTGCCTATGAGAGAGAGAGTTGCCTATGAGAGAGAGAGTTGCCTATGAGAGAGAGAGTTGCCTATGAGAGAGAGAGTTGCCTATGAGAGAGAGAGTTGCCTATGAGAGAGAGAGTTGCCTATATGAAAGAGATAAATGTAAATATTGCCTATATGAGATGTTGTTTATACTTAAGATATGTGTATGTACAGTATATGTTGGCGCTGCGGAACCTGTTGGTGCTCTACAAATAACTGATGAAATTATGTGATATACAGTTGTATGCAAAAGTTTAGGAACCCCTAACAACTTCCATGATTTTCATTTATAAATAATTGGGTATTTGATAGATCAAAATGAAATTATGTCCAAACGATTAAAACAAAACATGGCACCGATTGGACACTCAGAAATTTAGCAGATACCATTAAAGTTTATTTGAAAGGAAGTTTTTCAATTTCTAAGTTTTATGCCACCTTGGTCTGTCATATGGGACACCAATGCATGAATGTTTTATTAACTAAATGGAATAAATTGTTTCCAGAGGTAACTTTGGAGGACATCCAATTAAGTTTTTTATTAGCTAAGAAAACAAAAACTTCCAATGCATGTAAGGAATCCCAATTTAAATTAATTAATATGACTTACATTATGCCAAAAAAAATGGCAGGCTGGTACTCAGAGGGGAACTTGTGCTCTAGGTGTAGCTCTGACAAGGTGGATCTACTGCACTGCTTTTGGTGGTGCCCGAAAATAAGACACATTTTGGTAAAAAATTAATTTCTGGCTTAATAGACTTTTGAATTTGCAGTTCTTGCTAAAAAGCCAACAGATTGTTATTCTGGTCAGACCTGATAAAGTTTAGGAACATTCCGCTAATTAACACTGTATGCATACTGATATTAGAAAAATGGAAAGCCAGGTCAGTGCCGAGTATTGCTGAGTTTTCTAAACGAATAGAGACACAGATAATAGAACAATATAATGTATTGATCTTTAACAAAAAACAGAATCGTTCTTTGCCAAATGGAGTAGGGTTATCCAAGTAATGCCAGTAGGGTCACAAAAACAATTGATCTACCCATTTAGGCAATCCATTTTTTTTTTCCAAATCAAATATTCTCAATGGCAATTTCCCTGCAATATGGACCAATTAGTTGGATGAAATAAATATGATCTTTATAAAAAAAAAAAAAAAATTTCCCTCCCATACCTCGCCTCCTTTTTACCATTTGAGTGTAATAATTTGAATATAATTATCGAATTATCATTGGTATTAGTTTAGTTTTTTTCTTTTTTTTACGTAATGCAGTACAATTACATGAATTGAATGAATATTTTATTGCGATTATGTACTGTTAAGCCTGTTACAGACAATGTGTGTTTAGAATATATTAGTCCAACTAAGAATATTAATAAGTTCATAAGTCGCAAGGGTATTAGACCAATGTGAAATGTCCACAGGAATTATTTAAGTTTTTACATATGTCCAGAAATCTCTTGGGACAGATAGTTGAAAGGAAATTTGTTCTGTCGGAATTGTATTATTGTTTGGATCATATGATCCTGGTTCTTTGTATCTATTGTTGTATTGTCAAGAGAAAAAGTATTAATAAAATGAAATAAAAAAATTAAAAAAAAAAATTGTGGATGATCACTTCATATTTTGATTTCTGTTCATTTAGAGCCATTTCTTGATGTTCTCTTTGCTTTTCAAATGCTTTTAGATTATCATCTAATTTGCATTTTAGTTCACTTATCTCTTTGCGTAATTTATGCTCAACTTCTAATGCTCGTTTATTTACAGAGTTCAGCTCAATAATATTGTCTTGCATTAAATTTGTGTCTGATTCATGCCTTGTTAACAGTTCTGAAATGCACAGATCTTTCTCAGTTTCCAATAAAGTTCTAAGTTCTCTTTGTCCACTTTCATATTCAACTTTCTGGACTTCAATCAAATTATTCAACATAATTATTTCTTTTTTTAAGGCATCAGTTTTCTCATCAAGTTGAAATTCTAAGTTATCCTTTTGTTGTGATTTGTTTTCTTCAAGTAATAATTTTATCTCATAGATTTCTTTTTCTTTTAGTGCCAATTCAACTTCCAATTTACACCTTATTTCCCAAAGTTCAGAAACTCTTAGATTTAATTCTTGTAACTGACGGTCTTTCTCTTGCACCAACTCCGTGCAAGTTTCTTGTAGCTGTTCAGTTTTAAGATTATGCTCTCTCTCCAGTTTTCCTAAGCAATATTTGTTGTCAGTGATTACATCTTCAAGCACTTGTGCATGTTTACGTTTCAAATTCTCTTCAAGTTCCAATAAATTAGTTTTCTTTAAGATTTGAAATTCATCCCTTAGTTGCTTGAGTTTTTCTTCATTTTCAGCATGATGTTTCTTGAAATCATCTAATGCAGCTTCCCGTAATTGTTTCAGCTTTTGAATTTCAGAAGTTTGCTCCCTCATTGCATTTTGTAGATGTAACAATTTTTCATCCTTTTCAATTTGTAAACATTGGATTGCTTCATTTTCATTTCTAACCAAAGAAAATTCATTGTCTTTATTCTGTAAATCTTCTTGTAGTCCTGCTAGATAACTCTGTAACGTAGCAATCTTTTTCTCGTTTGTATCAAAATCTTCTTTTGCTAACAACAATCTTTTCTCATATGACCTTTCTAATGTTTGTAATTCCTCTAAATGTTTCTCCTTTACTGTGGTTTCAATGGAAGCTTTCATTTCTTCAATCAAATTTAAAATTTCTACTGAAACACATTTTATAGCAGATGCAAAGTAATTTTGTTCTCTTTGTACAAGTGTTCTTAAACGGCAAAGATCTTCCTTAAAATTTCTCAGATTGGTTTGGGATTCCTGTGCAACAATTTTACATTTCTCCACACAAGCTTTAAGAGAGATGTTTTCTATACAATCATCTCTTGCTTTACTCCTGTTGTCCTGCATACGTTTACTGTCTATTGCATTAATTACAGAAGAATATAAAGATTCCACCATCATTTCTGGGCTTTGTGTATCACTAATGTTCGGTGAAACAGGATTCTCCTCTCTAACAAACTCATTAACTGCAGACATAAAATCAGACTCTGGACTATCGGTCAATGAGTCCAAGTCAAGGGAACCCTGTTTAAGTGACTGTTCAGTGTTTGGATGAGTTATTGTTTCAAAATCAAATGTGTGGGCATCGATACTGTCCGGAGACAATTCTTCTAATGCCCCTGGAATTTCATCAGTGGGGCATATAGGTGCCTGAAGACTTAATGATGGAGGGGTTTTAGATGAGGTAGTAGCTGTAAGGTCTGTTGTACTTTCAATCCTAGGTGAAGTTACTGCTGATTGTGGTGAGAGCTGACCATTTGAAGCCTTTTGTTCATTTAAGAGATCTGTAATGGTCTGTGACATTTCATCAAAACTTTGCGCTGCTTTCACTAAGTTGTGTAAAGCACGTACATGCTGGTGCAGAGGCTCAAAATTACAAAGTAAGGGAACCCTGAGAAAAAGCTGAACTTCTGGAGGACAAAAAGACTGCAAAAACTGCAAGTCATTTAAAGATATATCGGGAAGCTTGCTGTCAAACCTCCGTGGTTTTCGAATACAGAAAGATGAAGGCCAAGAATCGAGCCCTCTGAAAAGGCGGTTTCGTAAATATGACTTTCGAAAAAGTTTTCCAAATGATTCTCTCTTAATCTTCTCAGATTCATATAGAGATTTACCATCTTTTACTAAAGCATTTGCCCACTCTCTGTAGTGTCTTACAAACATCTTTCTCCTTACTACTTCAACAACTGCCAGATAGTACATCTGAGGATGAGATTGTTCAACATTATGGTTTAGGGGAAGGCTACAAAAAGCTATTGCAGAGATTTAAGCTGTCAGTGTCCACTTTGAGGAAATGGAAGACCACAGGCACAGTTCTTGTTAAAGTGAATGTAAATCATATGCTTTCTAATGAACATTATTAATTCCTAATATACTTGCAATGTAAACCGCAATATTTATTTTGGAAAATAAGCATCTTGTGATATTATAATTTAATTTATAACTTATCTACGTCTTGAACGCCAACTCCTCCCATCCTTGACTTCCGGTATTGCTTATAGAGCAGTCCCTCCTGCTCTCTTACGTAGGCTTGAAGCGCGCTCCCGAGGAGACAACAATTTGCGCATGCGTTTTGAAATAGCTGTTAATATGCGCCGCAATCCCTAATAAAGTTATTAACCCCTAAACCGCCGCTCCCGGACCCCGCCGCCACCTAATAAAGTTATTAACCTCTAAACCGCCGCTCCCGGACACCGCCGCAATCTACCTTAGCTACCCCGGCGCCATCTACCCCATCACCATCTACCCTGCCGCAATCTACCTTAGCTACCCTGGCGCCATATACCCCATCGCCATCTACCTTAGCTACCCCGCCGCCATCTACCCCATCGCCGTCTACCCCGCCGCCATCTACCCCGCCGCTATCTACCTTACCTACCCCGCCGCCATCTACCCCGCCGCTATCTACCTTACCTACCCCCTAAAGTGAGCTCCTACCCCGCCGCCATCTATTTTAAAAATATTAACCCCTAATGTAATCCCCCTACACCGCCGCCTGCTATATTAACTATATTAACCCTAATTATATTGGGGTTAATATAGTTAATATCGTTATTATATTATATATAGTATAATAACCCTATCTAACTCTAACATCCCTAACTAAATTCTTATTAAAATAAATCTTATTAATATTATTAATTACAATATTCCTATTTAAATCTAAATACTTACCTATAAAATAAACCCTAAGATAGCTACAATATAATTAATAATTACATTGTAGTGATTTTAGGGTTTATATTTATTTTACAGGCAACTTTGTATTTATTTTAACTAGGTACAATAGCTATGAAATAGTTATTTACTATTTAATAGCTACCTAGTTAAAATAATTACCAATTTACCTGTAAAATAAATCCTAACCTAAGTTACAAATACACCTACACTATCAATAAATTAAAGAAACTACAAATATCTAATCTAAAATACAATAAAATAAACTAAACTAAATTACCAAAAAAAACAAACGCTAAATTACAAAAAATAAGCGAAGAAAGAAGATTGAAGATGCCGCTTTGCTTGAAGACATCGCCGGATGGAAGAAGAGTTCGCCTGGATGGAAGAAGACTTCTTTTCCGCTTCATTGGACATCGCCCGGATCGGATGAAGAGTTCTGCCCGGCTGGGTGAATACAAGGTAGGGAGATCTTCAGGGGGGTAGGTTAGGTTTATTTAAGGGGGGTTTGGGTGGGTTTAGAATAGGGGTATGTGGGTGGTGGGTTGTAATGTTGGGGGGTGGTATTGTGTTTATCTTTACAGGCAAAAGAGCAGTTTTCTTTGGGGCATGCCCCGCTAAAGGCCCTTTTAAGGGCTGGTAAGGTAAAAGCGCTTTGAACTTTTTAAATTTAGAATAGGGCAGGGACATTTTTTTATTTTGGG